>NC_069506.1:271167281-271379781 GCF_027579735.1 Bombina bombina | reverse complement strand
CTTTTACTGAACTGGCTGTTGAAATATTGTCTGTCCAGTTTAAATACTGAACACCTGACAACCCTAGTAATCTCTGGTTCTGGAGGATAGGGGATATTCTTACTAACTGACTTAAACAGTGCTATAAGGTTTGGTCTATAACCCTGCTACAAAGATCTGGCAATCTTTCTAGGTGAGTTAGCAATCTCTACTTTGCCTCTGTATTTGTTTGACAGTTGTTGGTTGTACTCCAGGATTAGCCACACATTCTTTTGGAGTTCAAGCTCTAGTCTTGGTGCTAGTACAGTAGAAGATAACTCATCCTTTAAATCTTTTTCTTTCCAAGATTCTGTCCAAGCTTATGACACCTTCATGGGCTAGAATAGGATGGGCCAGAATAGGCTCTACAGTATTATCTGTTTGACCCAAAGCTTATATTGACTTTGAAGTTATTGCATTTCTATAGCCAAAATAGTGTCAAAGTTGGGAAAATTATTTAGTGTATTTTTTTCCACTTTTTTTTTCCCATCAGAATTTTTTTTCCATACTTTACACCAGAAAGAGCAATAAATCAAAAATTTTAAAACTTTTCTAAACTAACTTGACATAATAAAAGCTAAAACGTGCAACGTGGAAGCTAAGGGTGTTAGAAAATGAATACCTTATTTATTTTTCATTGTAGTCTTACTTTATAAAATTTCATAAGATTCCAAAATTAAAATTGATCTGCAATTCTTATAGCTTCTTAACTCAGGAACAAGTCAGGGGTTGTGTCAAGATTTGATGTAACCATGTGCTAGATATGATTTAGTTGTACAGTGTTGTCCATCACCTGTTTACAAAGTGTTTGAAAACTCGTTCGGGTCGGCATGTATGCACTTTTGCTAGCAGTATTTGGAAGTGCTGCAGATTGCTCTTCCTTATACTTAGGCATCTGTTTTCTACCCCACCCATCACTTCATGTGATACTGCTTTGATTCTGGCCCAAATGTAATGAATGTGCTGTTAATAGAAAATAGAATAAAAGATGATTTATGGGTTGAAATATCAAGTTCTTAATTTTCAAAGCAACGAGTGTTGAACTTTCATCTAGAACAGGACACCTACCTACCAACATTTCAAGAGGTTAAAGGGTGATGTTTATACCAATTATAATTCAGTTATTTGCCATGGTTCCTAAAATAGAGCTAGATTATGAGTGGTGCGATGTTGCACGCAAGCGATAAAGGGTATATTGCGGCTCTTTGCACGTGGCGGAAGTAGCACATATATTATGAGTTAATAGTAAACGCATTTGCTTGAGCGCAATTTAATTTAACACGCATTGGATTAGCACAACTTCAGCGCTCTGGTTAACTGTTAACCTCAACCAAAAAATTGCACAAAACACATAGAAAATACATTGTACAGTACAGTTACACTCATAATAACACTGTCTAATACAAATGATGTAAAAAAAATAATATATATATGCATAGATATATATTTTACCAAGAAAACATCAATGTGAAGAACATTGGAATGTGAAATATTCATATTTCATGTCAGGTTAGCGCACTTATGTTAAATGCTATCAGGTTTGCACGCAAGTATGGGTGTTAGGATTTTTTCCACTTTTCATGCTCCATTGAAGCCTGTGGGGGAATACGTTAATGCAGTCACGATATTCGAAGTTCCACTTTTTACGGGCATTGGGGCCGTTTTATCACCTCCCGAATGGGGCTGTATACACCTGTTTCCGTGCTAGCCTTTAGGCTTGCCGGAAACAGGAGTTAATAAGTAGCGGTCTTAAGACCGCTGCTCCTTAACTTGTCCGCTACCTCTGAGGCGACGGACAGCAATCCGCCTGATCGCATACGATCGGGTTGATTGACACCCGAATCTGCAGGGGGCGGCATTGCACAAGCATTTCACTAGAAATGCTTGTGAAATGATAAATGCTACAGCGGATCATGTCTGCTGCACTTTGATAAATCGGCCCCACTGGGTTAACGCATGTGCACAAACATTTATATTTTCAACTGGTAATATGAGCGCAAACCGAAACCTCCATCTAGTGAAGTTAACGTGCGAGCGCTAACTTGCGCTCCACCCGTAATCTAACCCATATTCAGTTGGGGTGGTACCCCTTGAATCTTAGTGTTAACATACTAAGAACATGCTGTAAATGAACAGAGTGATTACCTCCTCTTTTATTTATTGGTTTAGTTTATTCTGTTTTATGTATCTGTATTTTTTTCAGTAAATAGTATTTGATGGCACTTTACAAATACATAATAGTAACAATAATATGCTTATTAAACCTTCACGGTGATGGAGTAAGAAATAACACTATTAATGGAGGATGGAAGACTTTGTCATTAGGGCAGCCCCAGCAAAGAGAAAGAGAGTAGAAAAGCACAAACTGATTGCACTGGTGCCTGAGATGTTGTTGGGACTATTTATTTTTCTTCAAATGGTTCTAAATAATAGGGGCCCTGAGGGTAAGGGGCAGTCCATACAGTGAACTGATGGAGCCTGAAGACTTTAAAGAATTTTTACCTAGGGACCTATTTATGAAAGGCCTGTCGGATATGATCCGACATTGTGAATCATGTCCCACAGACCTCGCTGAATGCGGAGAGCAATACGCTCTCCGCATTCAGCATTGCACCAGCAACTCTTGTGAACTGCTGGTGCAACGCCGCCCCCTGCAGATTCCCTAGAAGGGGGGTGTCAATCAACCTGATCGAATACGATTGGGTTGAATTGCGGCGATGTCTGTCCTCAGAGCAGGCGGACAGGTTATGGAGCAGTGGTCTTTAGACCGCTGCTCTATAACTTGTGTTTCTGGCGAGTCTAAAGGCACACCAGAAACACGGGCTCTTTAGCTCCATACAGAGCTTGATAAATGGACTCCTAGTGTTTACCCTGGGCAGTCAAATTGAGGACCCACAGTGTTTGTTTGTTTTGTTTGTTTGTTTTTCAGGACTAAAAACTAAAAAAACTAAAAAAAATATATAATTTTGTAATGCTTAAAGGGGCATTGTACACTAGATTTTTCCTTGCATAAATGTTTTGTAGATGATCCATTTATATAGCCCATCTAGGAGTGTTTTGTAACAATGTATAATTTTGCTTATTTTTAATAACATTGTGCTGATTTTCAGACTCCTAACCAAGCCCCAAAGCTTTAGATGTATACAGATGTATATACTGATTCCTGTGGCTCTTGTTTGTATAATCAGTTTTTTTCATATGCATGGAAGAGGGTACGGGGGTGTCTGCTGTAATTGTTTTATCTGTCCCTTTCACTGGGTGTCCTAGCCTAACCTCATCAACAGTGCTAAACTGGGAGCTTCTAAGGAAGTTTTTAAAAGCTTTTATACTGAATTTTTAGATCAGTATCTGTGCATATTATTCTTTATAGTAGTGTCTATTACATGCAGTTATATGAAACTTGGTGTATACTGTCCCTTTAAGCAACAACTCTACATATACATATTGTTATTATTATTGTTACAATTTTTAAAGAGACATTAAACTGCTAAGTATAACTACAGTAGTACAGTTACAACTCACCATGTTATTGGTTTTCCTCTTGCACCTGCAGCTCTTTTCTCTTTTGTTAACCCTTTAAAAGTGCTGGTTAGTGAAATGCTGCATCTTTACACTAGGCACCGCCATCTTGGAGTTTAAGTATTCTTGTATCCTGTCATACCTACCAACATTTGTGGCTGAGAATGAGGGACGCAGGAGGGTGATAGGAGCCCTCACCATTTTGTGAGTGGAGCCCTGTAGGGAGGGATCGTGGGTAGTTAGTGGGCGGAATTGTAGGTGTTTATGGGTGGTCTGTGGATGTGTCAGTTTGTGGGTCTCCTATTGGTGGGGCTAAGGGAAATTTTGTAAAGAGGGATATATGGCTCTCTCAGAGGGACAAAGGGATATAACTTAGAATTAGGGACTGTCCCTTTCAAATAGGGACAGTTTAGAGGTCTGTCCTGTGACAGAAGCAGTTTGCATTCACAGATTTATGATAGTGTTGTCTTCCCGACAAGCATTACTGTGCAGTACAGTTTAGAGCGCACAATACAGAGTGGGAGCTACACATTTTTGCCATGGCTGCATTTTTCTATATTATTCCTGAAGGCTTTTTTTGATATTGGTTATGTAACAACAACAAAAAATGAAATATGTAAAGCTTCTGTTTTCTATTGAGCATTGAGTTTGACCAATCCAAAGTGCAAAGTACAGCTGTCAAAAAGCCAGTAACACCACTGTGAAAGCTCATTGCTTCTATCACAGGATGCAACAATACGCGCACTACAAGATGGTGGCGCCCAGTCTACCAATGCAGAGCTTTACCAACTGGCTTCTGCAATAAGTTAAAATTAGAGAATGGTGAGTTTTTTTTCCCCCTCAGTTTCACTTTATGAAACTACTGAGCCATTATTATTTTAAGGAAAGTAGAAGAAGAGGAAGCAGAACAAATGTCTCCTTTGGCCTAGGAAGGACTGAATAGAAAATATCCATTTAAATCCAGCCTTAAGGGCCAAAATATAATGAGAGAAGTCTCTGTGGTTTTGTGGTCTGGCCACAGGACTTTATGATTCTTTGAAGGTTAGGTTGCCTTAGGATTCTTTATGAGAAACCATGACATAAATGTGTAATAAAGAGAGGAAGAAGGGACAATTATAAATGCTAGAAATTCAGGGTGATCCCGTAAATTGTGGGACAATTAGGAGTTGGCCTTATAATCGGAGATCAGTATCAGTCTAATTAGGACAGCTAAGGGCATACTATAGCACTAACTGAGCTGGCTAGATTGTAGCACATCAGCACATGTTGTGTCAGATTGTATCAAAATATGTGATTCTCAAATCACTCTGATGTTTGAGCCAGAACGATTACATTCTCATTGGTCAAACTCATTGGTCAAACTCACAGGTGCATCAGGGGCACCTGATGCTCATGTGACTGGGAGCCTGATATATAACAATGCACATGCATCAGTGAGCCTGATATATAACAATGCACATGCATCAGTGAGCCTAATATAATGCACATGCATCAGTGAGCCTGATCTATAACAATGCACATGAATCAGTGAGCCTGATATAATAATGCATATGCATCATGGAGCCTGATATATAACAATGCACATGCATCAATGAGCCTGATATAGCATTGCACATGCATTAGTGAGCCAGATTTAGAGCAATGCACATGCGTCTGTAAACCTTCTATGTGACTATACTAGCTCATCATTATGCAGGTTCCTACAAGCTGAGTGCGAATAAGAAATTATAAGAAGTGCAATTTTTTTACGCTTCTAACATTTCAAAAAAATAGGGATACATATTCTTTCGTTCAGTAGCTGTATTCAACACTGTGTGCCCTTCACCTAGTGATCAGAATCCTTGTAAATACGTGTGTGCTCAGTCCTATGCATCAATACAGTGCAATTGTATCGCCTTTTATTTTGTTTTTGATAAATTTATACAACATATATACATAATTTGTGGAAAGAAACATAATTTATGCTTACCTGATAAATTTATTTCTCTTGCAGTGTGTTCAGTCCACGGGTCATCCATTTCTTATGGGATATATTCTCCTTCCCAACAGGAAGTTGCAAGAGGATCACCCAAGCAGAGCTGCTATATAGCTCCACCCCTCACATGTCATATCCAGTCATTCGACCGAAACAAGACGAGAAAGGAGAAACTATAGGGTGCAGTGGTGACTGGAGTTTTAATTAAAATTTAGAACTGCCTCAAAAAAAGACAGGGCGGGCCGTGGACTGAACACACTACAAGAGAAATAAATTTATCAGGTAAGCATAAATTATGTTTTCTCTTGTTAAGTGTGTTCAGTCCACGGGTCATCCATTACTTATGGGATACCAATACCAAAGCTAAAGTACACGGATGATGGGAGGGACAAGGCAGGAACTTTAAACAGAAGGAACCACTGCCTGTAGAACCTTTCTCCCAAAAACAGCCTCCGAAGAAGCAAAAGTGTCAAATTTGTAAAATTTTGAAAAGGCATGAAGTGAAGACGAAGTTGCAGCCTTGCAAATCTGTTCAACAGAGGCCTCATTCTTAAAGGCCCAGGTGGAAGCCACAGCTCTAGTGGAATGAGCTGCAATTCTTTCAGGGGGCTGCTGTCCAGCAGTCTCATAGGCTAAACGTATTATGCTACGAAGCCAAAAAGAGAGAGAGGTGGCCGAAGCCTTTTGACCTCTCCTCTGTCCAGAATAAACGACAAACAGAGAAGAAGTTTGCCGAAAATCCTTAGTTGCCTGTAAGTAGAACTTCAGGGCACGGACTACGTCCAGATTATGCAAAAGACGTTCCTTCTTTGAAGAAGGGTTAGGACATAATGATGGAACAACAATCTCCTGATTGATATTCCTATTAGAAACAACCTTAGGTAAAAACCCAGGTTTAGTACGCAAAACTACCTTGTCTGAATGAAAAATCAGATAAGGAGAGTCACAATGTAAGGCAGATAACTCAGAGACTCTCCGAGCCGAGGAAATAGCCATCAAAAACAGAACTTTCCAAGATAAAAGCTTAATATCAATGGAATGAAGGGGTTCAAACGGAACACCCTGAAGAACTTTAAGAACCAAGTTTAAGCTCCACGGGGGAGCAACAGTTTTAAACACAGGCTTAATCCTAGCCAAAGCCTGACAAAAAGCCTGGACGTCTGGGTTCTCTGCCAGACGTTTGTGAAAAAGAATAGACAGAGCAGAAATCTGTCCCTTTAACGAACTAGCGGATAAACCCTTTTCTAAACCCTCTTGTAGAAAAGACAATATCCTAGGAATCCTAACCTTACTCCATGAATAACTCTTGGATTCACACCAATGTAAATATTTACGCCATATCTTATGGTAAATTTTTCTGGTAACCGGTTTCCGAGCCTGTATCAATGTATCAATAACCGACTCCGAGAAACCACGCTTTGATAGAATCAAGCGTTCAATCTCCATGCAGTCAGCCTCAGAGAAATTAGGCTTGGATGGTTGAAAGGACCCTGAAGTAGAAGGTCCTGCTTCAGAGGCAGAGACCATGGTGGACAGGAACACATGTCCACTAGGTCTGCATACCAGGTCCTGCGTGGCCACGCAGGCGCTATCAGAATCACCGATGCTCTCTCCTGTTTGATCCTGGCAATCAGACGAGGCAGCAACGGAAACGGTGGGAACACATAAGCCATGTTGAAAACCCAAGGGGCTGCTAGTGCATCTACCAGCACCGCTCCCGGGTCCCTGGACCTGGATCCGTAACAAGGAAGCTTGGCGTTCTGGCGAGAAGCCATGAGATCCAGTTCCGGTTCGCCCCAACGAAGAATCAGTTGAGCAAATACCTCCGGGTGAAGTTCCCACTCCCCCGGGTGAAAGGTCTGGCGGCTTAGAAAGTCCGCCTCCCAGTTCTCCACGCCTGGGATGTAGATCGCTGACAGATGGCAAGAGTGAGACTCTGCCCAGCGAATTATCTTTGAGACTTCTAACATCGTTAGGGAACTCCTGGTTCCCCCTTGATGATTGATGTAAGCCACAGTCGTGATGTTGTCTGACTGAAATCTGATGAACCTCAGTGTTGCTAACTGAGGCCAAGCTAGAAGAGCATTGAATATCGCTCTTAATTCCAGAATGTTTATTGGAAGGAGTTTCTCCTCCTGAGTCCATGATCCCTGAGCCTTCAGGGAATTCCAGACTGCGCCCCAGCCTAGAAGGCTGGCATCTGTTGTTACAATCGTCCAATCTGGTCTGCGAAAAGTCATTCCCTTGGACAGATGAATCCGAGACAACCACCAGAGAAGAGAATCTCTGGTCTCCTGGTCCAGATTTAGTAAAGGGGACAGATCTGAGTAATCCCCATTCCACTGACTCAGCATGCATAATTGCAGCGGTCTGAGATGCAGGCGCGCAAATGGCACTATGTCCATTGCCGCGACCATTAAGCCGATTACTTCCATGCACTGAGCTACTGATGGGCTTGGAATGGAATGAAGGACACGGCAAGCATTTAGGATTTTTTATAACCTGGACTCCGTCAGGTAAATCTTCATCTCTACAGAATCTATAAGAGTCCCTAGAAAGGGAACCCTTGTGAGTGGTAACAGAGAACTCTTTTCCATGTTCACTTTCCACCCATGCGACCTCAGAAATGCTAGAACTATCTCTGTATGAGACTTTGCATTTTGAAAACTTGACGCTTGTATCAGAATGTCGTCTAAGTACGGAGCCACCGCTATGCCTCGCGGTCTTAGTACCGCCAGAAGCGAGCCCAGAACCTTTGTAAAAATTCTTGGGGCCGTAGCTAACCCGAAGGGAAGAGCTACAAACTGGTAATGCCTGTCTAGAAAGGCAAACCTTAGGTACCGATAATGATCTTTGTGAATCGGTATGTGAAGGTAGGCATCCTTTAAGTCCACTGTGGTCATATACTGACCCTCTTGGATCATGGGTAGGATGGTTCGAATAGTCTCCATTTTGAATGATGGAACTCTTAGGAATTTGTTTAAGATTTTTAGGTCCAAGATTGGTCTGAAGGTTCCCTCTTTCTTGGGAACCACAAACAGATTTGAGTAAAATCCTTGCCCTTGTTCCGTCCGCGGAACTGGGTGGATCACCCCCATTACTAGGAGGTCTTGTACACAGTGAAGAAAAGCCTCTTTCTTTATTTGGTTTGCTGATAACCTTGAAAGATGAAATCTCCCTTGTGGAGGAGAAGCTTTGAAGTCCAGAAGGTATCCCTGAGATATAATCTCCAACGCCCAGGGATCCTGGACATCTCTTGCCCAAGCCTGGGCAAAGAGAGAAAGTCTGCCCCCCACTAGATCCATTTCCGGATAGGGGGCCCTCTCTTCATGCTGTCTTAGGGGCAGAAGTAGGCTTTCTGGCCTGCTTGCCCTTGTTCCAGGACTGGTTGCTTTTCCAACCCTGTCTGTAACGAGCAGCAGTTCCTTCCTGTTTTGGAGCGGAGGAAGTTGATGCTGCTCCTGCCTTGAAATTACGAAAGGCACGAAAACTAGACTGTTTGGCCTTTGATTTGGCCCTGTCCAGAGGAAGGGTGTGACCCTTACCTCCAGTAATGTCAGCAATAATCTCCTTCAAGCCCGGCCCGAATAAGGTTTGCCCTTTGAAAGGAATATTAAGCAATTTAGATTTAGAAGTTACATCTGCTGACCAGGATTTAAGCCATAGCGCTCTGCGCGCCTGAATGGCGAATCCGGAGTTCTTAGCCGTTAGTTTGGTTAAATGCACAACGGCATCCGAAACAAATGCATTAGCTAGCTTAAGGGCTTTAAGCTTGTTCAAAGTCTCATCCAATGGTGCTGTGCGAATAGCCTCTTCCAGAGACTCAAACCAGAAAGCCGCTGCAGCAGTGACGGGCGCAATGCATGCAAGGGGCTGTAATATAAAACCTTGTTGAACAAACATTTTCTTAAGGTAACCTTCTAATTTTCTATCCATTGGATCTGAGAAAGCACAACTATCCTCCACCGGAATAGTGGTACGCTTGGCTAAAGTAGAAACTGCTCCCTCCACCTTAGGGACCGTCTGCCATAAGTCTCGTGTGGTGGCATCTATTGGGAACATTTTTCTAAATATCGGAGGAGGGGAAAAAGGCAAACCGGGTTTATCCCACTCCTTGTTAATAATCTCTGTAAGCCTTTTAGGTATAGGAAAAACATCAGTACACACCGGTACCGCATAGTATTTATCCAGCCTACATAATTTCTCTGGGATTGCAACCGTGTCGCAATCATTCAGAGCCGCTAATACCTCCCCTAGTAATACACGGAGGTTCTCAAGCTTAAATTTAAAATTTGATATTTCTGAATCCGGTCTCCCTGGATCAGATCCGTCACCCACAGAATGAAGCTCTCCGTCCTCATGTTCTGCAAATTGTGACGCAGTGTCAGACATGGCCCTCATATCATCAGCGCGCTCTGTCCTTAACCCAGAGCTATCGCGCTTGCCTCTTAACTCAGGCAAATTAGATAATACCTCCTGAGCGGGAGGCGAAGGTACTGACACGTGAGGAGAGTTAGGCGGCATAACTTCCCCCTCGTTGTCTGGTGATAATTTCTTTACCGGTAAAGACAGACTTTTATTTAAAGTAACATCAATACAATTGGTACACATATTTCTATTGGGCTCCACATTGGCCTTTAAACATAATGAGCAAGCAGATTCATCTGTGTCAGACATGTTTAAACAGACTAGCAATGAAGCTATCAAGCTTGGAAATTTCTTTCAATAAGTTTACAAGCAATATAAAAAACGCTGCAGCGCTTTTAAAAACACAAAAAAACTGTCACAGTTGAAATAACAATGAACTAATACGGTTATAGCAACCAATTTTAAACAGTAAATGTATGAAATTAGCAGAGGATTGCACCCATTAGCAAAAGGATGATTAACCCCTCAATACCCAAAACGGATAATCAATTTAAGATTTAACGCTTTTCTCACAGTCAAACACAATGTCACAGGTCTGCTGTGACTGATTACCTCCCTCAAAAATGAATTTTGAAGACCCCTGAGCTCTCTGGAGACGTCCTGGATCAAAGAGGAAGAAGCAGGAAGACTGTGCTAGAATTTTAACTGCGCAACAAGGCGCTAAAAAAAGGTCCCTCCCACTCATATCACAACAGTGGGAGACCTGATATAACGGTGTCTATGCAGAAATATATACGTTAGCCATGTGGAAAAAAATCATGCCCAAAAAGATTTATCACCAAAGTACCTCACAAAACGAATAACATGCCAGTAAACGTTTTAAAAAAAAAACTTTCCAGTGTTATGCAAAGTTATCACTAAGCCTGCTACCAGTCGCTTCTACTGCAGTTAAGGCTCATACATTTATTTCAGTACTAACAGTATTTAAAGTTAAATTCTAGTCCCTAGAAAATAACTCAACTGCGCATACATTTATCAGCCAGATACCAGTCGCTACTACTGCATTAAAGGCTGTTCTTACGTCATATGGGTAACAGCAGTGTTTTCATAGTCAATTCCATTCCTAGAAAATATTTTACTGCACATACCTCATTTGCGGGGGACCCTACATGCTATTCCCTTCTCTGAAGTTACCCCACTCCTCAGAATGTGCGAGAACAGCCAGTGGATCTTAGTTACGTCTGCTAAGATCATAGAAAAAATGCAGGCAGATTCTTCTTCTAAATACTGCCTGAGAGAACAAACAGCACACTCCGTTGCTATTTTAAAATAATAAACTTTTGATTGAAGAATGTTACTCCTATCTCCTCTCACAACCTCCTTTGTTGAGACTTGCAAGAGAATGACTGGATATGACATGTGAGGGGTGGAGCTATATAGCAGCTCTGCTTGGGTGATCCTCTTGCAACTTCCTGTTGGGAAGGAGAATATATCCCATAAGTAATGGATGACCCGTGGACTGAATACACTTAACAAGAGAAAAGTAGATTTTCACCAGGGATTTTTGTGAAATTGTTTTTTTTTTTTTTCCTAAATGTTTAAAGCCCTTCAAAAAAGTAACATGTATAGGGCTAAGATAGAAAGGGGGTTGCACTTAAAATACTGTTCCTATACACTCGCTGTGGCATGAATTTATTTCATATTGTAATTAACCAGGTGCTGCTTTAGAGAGTTTGAGCCGAGGCTGTTTATGAAGTGTATAATGAGGCTCATAGATAAGGGGTCAAGTCCTACAGCAAAAAGTGTGGGAACTCACCAAGACTTCCACCCTCCCCCTCACAATAAATATTGTTTTATATATACACAAACACACACTGTATTTATATGTATATAATCTATACACTGTGGTTAATGAAAGCAAATTAAATCCAATGAAGGGATGAATTGTTGCCTTTGGGCCTTAGAATCCTCCTCTGTAACAGAGTCTCACCCACTTAAGGTGCAATAGTCCTATTTCTGCTGAAGGGATCTAAATAAACCCAGAGCAAGTCACACAGAAATTTAAGCACCATGTGTTCCACACAGTGCAGGGTGATCACACAGCAGGATCGCTGACAGGCTTGCATTTAGTGTATTGTAGGAAGTGTTACTGACCATTACTAGAGGATCTCACTATTCCTCTAACCAGACTGTGCTCCGGCTCCTCCCACCAGCAACAGAAGTGTTTACTGAAGTGTTCTCTATCTAGAGTGAACTTAGTTCCTCCTGCAAAAATAGTGCAGGAACTCTGTTCCCATGCGTTCCCGCTCAACTTGACCCCTGTTATAGACACAAGATGCAAATTACAGCCTAGTAATAAGCATCATTTAGATCTGGTTAGATTAGTACCTAGGCCATAGGCACTCAGGACAACTCATTAAAGGAGTATTTTAAACTCCAAACTCATACAAACAAAAATGCAGCATTGTATAAATACTTTTTGTGTGGAAAAAAAGGTTATCAAAAGTTGTTTAAATAGATTTAAAAAAAGTTGTTTATATAAATGCTGGAGTTATCAGTAAATGAGTGTTTACAGACAACACATTCTGAGGGGACAGATTGCTTACTGGCTGAGTAGGACAACGCCTACATCTGTATAAGGGGACAGTGACATCCCCCCCTACAAGCAGGAAAAAAGGTAGTTTTGTACAGGGCAGGAAAATTCACTTTATACAAATATAATACAAGGTATAATATATTTTTTTATGCAACAACAACTAAGAATACGCTAAATCTCCTTTTAAATAATAATAAAAAAATCTTTGTTAATTTGGGCCGGATTCTTTAAAGCTCTCTGGTCTGACAATATTCTATAAGATGGCTTTTCATTATTGTTTTAAAGGGAAATTTTACCTTGAGAACTGTGTATCTCATTAAAGGGACAGTATACACTCCTTTTCATATAACTGCATGTAATAGACACTACTATAAAGAACAAGATGCACAGATACTGATATATTAAAATCCAGTATAAAACTGTTTAAAAACTTATTTAGAAGCTCTCAGTTTAGCTCTGTTGAAAAGGTAGCTGGAAAGCCCACTGCACGTGGCAAATAAGACCCTCCCCCCTCCACCGTCTTTTGCATATGAAAAGACCCTTTACACAAACAGGAGCAAGCTGGAGTAGGTAGCTGACGGTATTCTCATAAAATTTGTGGGCTTGGTTAGGAGTCTGAAAATCAGAGTAATGTTATTTAAAAATAAGCAAAACTATAAAACATTTAAAAAAAACAACAACTTTATGGGCTATATAAATAGATAATCTACAAAACATTTATGCAAAGAAAAAATTAGTGTAAATGTCCCTTTAAGGGGAGTTCACCTACTTTACAGTATAATGCTCCATAAAATAGGCTGATAATCTCTCTCTCTCTCTCTCTCTCTCTCTCTATATATATATATATATATATATATATATATATCATTCAAAAACAAGGTCCTGCACTCCTATCTTCCAACTAGGATGAGCATGTACCAGGGTGTTAAATCAGAAAATGAACACAGTCTTTGGCCTCTAGTTATCAAGGTCTGTCGGACCTGATCCGACAGTGCGGATCAGGTCCGACAGACCTCGCTGAATACGGCGAGCGTATTGCATATTCAGCATTGCACCAGCAGCTCACAAGAGCTGCTGGTGCAACGCCGCCCCCTGCAGACTCGCGGCCAATAGGCCGCCAGCAGGGGGTGTCAATCAACCCGATCGTACTCGATCGGGTTGATTTCCGACAATGTCTGTCGGCCTGCTCAGAGCAGACCGCTGCCTCATAACTGCTGTTTCTGGTGAGCCTGCATGCTCGCCAGAAACATGGGGCATCAAGCTCCATTCGGAGCTTGATATATATGCCCCTTAGTATGAAGACAGCACTCACTGGGTTTTGTAAAACTTAGCTTTTATTATAAATAGTCCATAAAAAGTCCCATGACGTTTCAGTGCCTGACTGGCACCTTTCTTAAATGAATTCAACCAACATGCAGGCAGATGATATAACCTGGCATCCGGGAGTCTGATTAAAAAAAAAAACTGGAACTGCAGCATTATATACCCTTAACCCATACATACTCTCATGTGTATGAACGCAGTTTTTGGCTTCAGGCGCGCGTGTCGGCCACGCCCTTTCTGGTAAGTCTGCTTGTTACCTACTGGTGCGCATTACAATGCCATCTACCAATCGCCTCTCTAGTGTGATCGGAGTAAGCACATGGCTAATTGGCTTGCGTGTCATTGCGCATGACGACCCGGTGTTCAGAGTGGTCAGGTTTCAATAGGGCATTTTACTGCAGAATTAAAACGTAAAAACATACAAAATATGTATATTATTCCGTACACGGTATTGCTTGCAGAGAGCTCATTATAATAAATGATGTGACGTGAGGATCGAGAGGTGTACAATATTGAGACCTATAGTGTTATGTTGCATGGGGGTCTAGCAGCCTCTACCAATCAGATGCGAGGAGGATAGCTTCTAGAGGATATTCAACCTATAAAAGGGTCAAAATCCACCTGGACATTAAGACCCCTAGGTTCCACTGTATCCAAAGTGTACATCCACTTGGTTTCAAGTTGGAGTAAACATCTCCCTCGGTCATCACTCCTTGTCAGAGGAGGTATGTGATCAATTATCATTGACCTGAGACTGGATGCACTGTGTTTGTTGGTCAAAAAGTGGCAAGCTACCGGTTGGTCAGAGGACCCATACTTGATTGCTTCCCTGATGGCAAATCTGAGATTAGCCATCCTCTCCTTGAAAGTGGTTGTCGTTTTCCCTAGTTAGAAAAGGGAGCAAGGGCAAATGAGAATGTACACCACATAGGTGCTGTTGCATGACAGCTTGTGTCGGATTTTATATCTGATGTTAGAATGAGGGTGCTGGAATGTTGTCCCTGTTAAAATCCCATTGCATGTGACACAGTCACCCCATCTGTAGCATCCCTGCCCTGAAGACTTCAGCCATGTATCCTTCTGATGGGCTTCCCTAGGATCCATCTTGACCAAAATGTCACAAATGTTCCTGGCTCTTCGGTAAACCATACATGGAGGCCTCGCCTTCCAATTGATCAGACTCCTATCAGTCTGTAGGATGTCCCATCTATTTTGAACAGCCTCATGTATGTTAGTGTGGGCTGGCGTAAAAGTTGTGACAAAGTTCAAGCTGGGGATGTTGCTGGTCTTTTTTATCCCCTTCCTACCAAGGAGGGTTTCCTGGGTCTCTTGTTCCAATTTGTTTCTCACAGAGTCCACGTCCACTCGCAATACCCTCTCGCACACAATTTATCACACATCATATCCAACTGTTGTTGAAGGATCTCAGGTTCAGAGTTATTCTGCATCACCCTGGTAAGTTGTGAGAAGATAATTCCCATCTTTTGATGATAGGGGTGACAGCTAGAGGATAGCAACAAAGAATTCCTATCGTAAAAAGTGATGTACCAAAATGGTATACCTCACTATCTCTGACTTTAAAAATGTTTATGTCAAGAAAATGGACACTGTTTAAGTGATATTTCAAGTTTGAATCTAATAGGGAAGTCGGTACTGTTAAAGGGACACTGATCCCAAATTTTAAGCAACTTTTTAATTTACTCCTATTATCAATTTTACTTCAATCTCTTGCTATCTTTATTTGAAAAAGAATGCATCTAAGATTTATTTTTGGTTCAGGACTATGAACAGCACTTTTTTATTGGTGGATGAACTTATCCAACAATCAGCAAGAACAACCCAGGTTGTTCACCAAAAATGGGCCGGCATCTAAACTTACATTCTTGCAATTAAAAAAAAGTTAGCAAGAGAATGAAGAAAATTTGATAATAGGAGTAAATTAGAAAGTTGCTTAAAAGTTCCTGCTCTATCTGAATCACAAAATAAAAAATTTGGGTTCAGTGTCCCTTTAAGTTCATATACCCACTGCTCTAATTGATTAGCTGTCCCAGTCCATATTAAGAACAAGTCGTCAATGTATCGAGTATAAAAGGTGATGTGGGGATGTAGTAATGGTTCATGATGTTAAACTCATACCCAAGCATTGACAGGTTCGCATAAGTCGGGACCATGTTTGACCCCATGGTCGTACCTGACAACTAGAGGTAAAAATATCTTTCAAATCTGAAATAATTTTTTGTAAGACAATGTTCCATGAGTTCAATCAAAAACTCCAAAGGTGGGCCAGTGTAGTCACTTGAATCAGTTACTATGGATCTGATAGTCTCCAGCCCACCCACATGTGGAATGACCGTGTAGATACTGTCTACATCCATAGTAACCAAGATATCACTTGCCTGTAATGTCATGTGTTGTTGTAGCTTATGGATCATGGTTGTTGAATCTTGTAGGTAAGAAAAAGAATTCTGTATAACTGGTTGAAGGTGACAATCAATATACTCTGCAATGCCTGAAAAAAATCGATCCCCTGGCAAATACAATAGGTCTGCCAGGGGGATTGATAAGACTCTAATGTACCTTCGGAAGTAAATACAGAATAGATACCTATGGAAAACCTGTAGTCATGTAATTACATTTTTGTTGAGTAATGATATTCAGTTGTAAAGCAATGTAAGAGTTTGATCAATTGATGCCTTAAATACTCTAGTGGTATTGGTGGGTAATTTTCGGTAAGTGCATGGGTCAGACAATTGTCTGATAGCTTCTAATCTATAATCACTATAGTCTTTATCGGCTGGGCGTATGACTATAGTGTGATCATTGGCCAATTATTCGAATGCCTTATGTTCACACTCCGTCAAATTAGAATAAGTGCGTTCACAGGACTTTACTTCACAGTCATTACTAAGGAGTCTAGAGAAACTTTTAATAGAAGGACTCGTGGTCTGTGGGTCAAATTTAGAAAGAGGCTTGAATCTACTAGTGTTGGAAACAAGTTTGCCATCCTTGAAATATTCTTTAATGTTTAACTGTCTCTGAAACCTATAGATGTCTACCATGGTCTGAAAATTGTCATTTTTAGGTGTTGGGATAAAAGATAATCCCCTATTGAGAAGGCTGGTTTCATTGTCAGATAATGGTATTGTACTCAAATTAAATACTCTATCAGAAGTTTTTTGGGGTTGAGTTTTTTCTTTGTGCCCCCCTCATCTGATGTGGAGCCATCCCCGTTCTTTGACTGTGTCAAAGGTGTCTTATTTGCCAATCTAGTGGTGATTCCTATACGTGTGTCCCTGTTTTCAGTCTGTGTGTTTACTAAATCCCCTTCGGAGGAATCCCATCCGCTGGTGTCTACAGTGTCCATCTGTGTCCTAATCATGAGGTTCCTACGTCTAGGTCTAATGGTCCTAAAACTGTCATCTTTGCCGTATAACCATTTGTAAATTCTTTTTTCACGGTAGTCAATCTCTACAGTGGTTAACTTCTTATTCTTGAAAGCTAATAGCTCATTGTTGTACTTAGTGACTAAATTCTCAAGCTTAGTAACCCAGTCCTCACTTTTGTCAGGACTTAATAACTACTAGATTTTCTGATGTCAATTTCAACCTGCATCTTCCTTTCTAGTCTGCTGACTTTCTCATTTGTGAGTAGGATTAAATCATAGAGCAATTGTTTAATATGGAACACCATTTCCTGCAAAATTCAGGATTAAGTAAAATAAAAAAATCAGTGTGTGCAGAATGTAAGGAGTTCACGTGCCATCCCCAAAGTGAGGACATATACTGACAGCAAATATTATCCAGTCATGGCTCACACTATAATTAGCTGGTAATTACAGGCTGGCACATAATTGCCTGTATTTGTGATTCCTTGCCCCCCTCTAAATTGAGCATCTCTCTTCCTCCTCACACCCCCATACTTCTAAATTACAGACAGCTTTGCTCTCACTCCCTCCTTACAAATAAAGGATTATTCCTATGATTTCTCTCTCCCCAATCTCTCGTACATTTTATACCCTCTCATTTCTCTCTCCCCAAACTCTCATACATTTATACTCTCTCATTTCTCTCTCCCCAATCTCTCATACATTTATACCCTCTCATTTCTGTCTCCCCAATCTCTCATACATTTATACTTTCTCATCTCTCTTCCCAATCTCTCATACATTTATACCCTCTCATTTCTCTCTCCCCAATCTCTCATACATTTATACCCTCTCATTTTCTCTCTCCCCAATCTCTCATACATTTATACCCTCTCATTTCTCTCTCTCCCCAATGTCTCGTACATTTATACCCTCTCATTTCTCTCTCCCCAATCACTTACATTTATATTCTCTCATTTCTCTCTCCATAATCTCTCATACATTTATACCCTCTCATTTCTCTCTCCCCAATCTCTCATACATTTATACCCTCTCATTTCTCTCTCCCCAATCACTCATACATTTATACCCTTTCATTTCTCTCTCTCCCCAATCTCTAGTACATTTATACCCTCTCATTTCTTTCTCCATAATCTCTTATACATTTATACCCTCTCATTTCTCTCTCTCTCCCCAATCTCTAGTACATTTATAACCTCTCATTTCTCTCTCCCCAATCTCTCATATATGTATACCCTCTCATTTTTCTCTCCCCAATCACTCATACATGTATATTCTTCCATTTCTCTAATACATTTATACCCTCTCATTTCTCTCTCCCCAAACTCTCATTCATTTATATTCTCTCATTTCTCTCTCCCCAATCTCTCATACATTTATACCCTCTCATTTCTCTCTCCCCAATCTCTCATACATTTATACCATCTCACTTCTCTCTCCCCAATCTCTCGTACATGTATACCCGCTCATTGCTCTCTCCCCAAACTCTCATACATTTATACTCTCTCATTTCTCTCTCCCCAATCTCTCATACATTTATACCCCCATTTCTCTCTCCCCAATCTCTCATACATTTATACCCTCATTTCTCTCTCCCCAATCTCTCATACATTTATACCCACATTTCTCTCTCCCCAATCTCTTATACATTCATACGCTCTCATTTCTCACTCCCCAATCTCTCTTTCATGTATATTCTCTCATTTCTCTCATATATATATACACACACATACACACACTGTGTACGTGATTGTGTGTATGTATATATATATATATATATATATATATATATATATACATACACATACATATGTGGTTTGTATTGTTATGCTCCCAGAGTGTATTCGACATTGAGAAACAATATATTTATACTTTCTCATTTCTCTCTCCCCAATCTCTCATACATTTATACTCTCTCATTTCTCTCATATATTTATACTCTCTCATTTCTCTCTCCTCAATCTCTCATACATTTATACTCTCTCATTTCTCTCTCCCCAATCTCTCATACATTTATACTCTCTCATTTCTCTCTCTCCCCAATCTCTCATATGTTTATACTGTATCACTTCTCTCTCTCTCCAATCTCTCATACATTTATACACTCTCATTTCTCTCTCTCCCAAATTTCTCATACATTTATACCCTCTCATTTCTCTCTATCCCCAATCTCTCATACATTTATACCCTCTCATTTCTCTCTCTCCCAAATTTCTCATACATTTATACCCTCTCATTTCTCTCTATCCCCAATCTCTCATACATTTATACCCTCTCATTTCTCTCTCTCTCTCTCTCTCTCTCTCTCTCTCTCTCTCTCTCTCTCTCTCTCTCTCTCTCTCTCTCTCTCTCCCTCCACAATCTATCATACATTTATACCCTCTCATTTCTCTCACCCCAATCTCTTATTAATTTATACTCTCTCATTTCTCTCTCCCCAATCTCTCATACATGTATATTCTCTCATTTCTCTCATATATTTATACCCTCTCATTTTCTCTCTCCCCAATCTCTCATACATTTATACCATCTCATTTCTCTCTCCCCAACCTCTCATACATTTATACTTTCTTTTTTCTCTCTCCCCAATCTCTCATATATTTATACCCTCTCATTTCTCCCTCTCTAATCTCTCATACATTTATACCCTTTCATTTCTCTCTCCCCAATCTCTCATACATTTATACCCTCTCATTTTCTCTCTCCCCAATCTCTCATACATTTATACTCTCACATTTCTCTCTCCCCAATCTCTCATACATTTATACTCTCTCATTTTCTCTCTCCCCAATCTCTCATACATTTATACCATCTCATTTCTCTCTCCCCAACCTCTCATACATTTATACTTTCTTTTTTCTCTCTCCCCAATCTCTCATATATTTTTACTCTCTCATTTCTCCCTCTCTAATCTCTCATACATTTATACCCTCTCATTTCTCTCTCTCCCCAATCTCTCATAAATTTATACTGTATCATTTCTCTCTCTCCAATCCCTCATACAATATCTCATTTCTCTCCCCCCAATCTCTCATACATCTATACTATCTCATTTCTCTCTCCCCAATCTCATACATTTATACATTCTCATTTATCTCTCCCCAATCTCTCATACATTCATACTCTCTCATTTCTCACTCCCTAATCTCTCTTTCATGTATATTCTCTCATTTCTCTCATATATTTATACTCTCTCATTTCTCTCTCCCCAATCTCTCATACATTTATACTCTCTCATTTCTCTCATATATTTATACTCTCTCATTTCTCTCTCCCCAATATCTCATACATTTATACCATCTCATTTCTCTCTCCCCGGTCTCTCATACATTTATACTCTCTAATTTATCTCTTCCCAATCTCTCATACATTTATACCCTCTCATTTCTCTCTCCCCAATCTCTCATACATTTATACTGTCTCATTTCTCTCTCCCCAATCTCTCATACATTTATACTCTCTCATTTCTCTCTCTCACCAATCTCTCATACATTTATACACTCTCATTTCTCTCTCTCCCAAATATCTCATACATTTATACCCTCTCATTTCTCTCTCTCCCCAATCTCTCATACATTTATACACTCTCATTTCTCTCTCTCCCAAATATCTCATACATTTATACCCTCTCATTTCTCTCTCTCCCCTATCTCTCATACATGTATACCCTCTCATCTCTCTCTCTCTCTCTCTCTCTCTCTCTCTCTCCACAATCTCTCATACATTTATACCCTCTCATTTCTCTCACCCCAATCTCTTATACATTTATACTTTCTCATTTCTCTCCCCAATCTCTCATACATTTATACTCTCTCATTTCTCTCACCCCAATCTCTCATACATGTATATTCTCTCATTTCTCTCATATATTTATACCCTCTCATTTTCTCTCTCCCCAACCTCTTATACATTTATACCATCTCATTTCTCTCTCCCCAATCTCTCATATATTTTTACTCTCTCATTTCTCCCTCTCTAATCTCTCATAAATTTATACCCTCTCATTTCTCTCTCCCCAATCTCTCATACATTTATACCATCTCATTTCTCTCTCTCCCCAATCTCTCATAAATTTATACCGTATCATTTCTCTCTCCCCAAACTCTCATACATGTATACCCTCTCATTTC
This sequence comes from Bombina bombina, assembly GCF_027579735.1. Classification (NCBI taxonomy): domain Eukaryota; kingdom Metazoa; phylum Chordata; class Amphibia; order Anura; family Bombinatoridae; genus Bombina; species Bombina bombina. The sequence continues at coordinate 271,358,467 of NC_069506.1, read as the reverse complement.
TCTCTCCCCAAACTCTCATACATTTATACCCTCTCATTTCTCTCTCCCCAATCTCTCATACATTTATACCCTCTCATTTCTCTCTCCCCAATCTCTTATACATTTATACCCTCTCATTTCTCTCTCTCCCCAATGTCTCGTACATTTATACCCTCTCATTTCTCTCTCCCCAATCTCTCATACATTTATACCCTCTCATTTCTCTCTCCCCAATCTCTCATACATTTATACCCTCTCATTTCTCTCTCCCCAATCTCTTATACATTTATACCCTCTCATTTCTCTCTCCCCAATCTCTCATACATTTATACCCTCTCATTTCTCTCTCCCCAATCTCTGATACATTTATACTCTCTCATTTCTCTCTCCCCAATCTCTCATACATTTATACCCTCTCATTTCTCTCTCCCCAATCTCTCATACATTTATACCCTCTCATTTCTCTCTCCCCAATCTCTTATACATTTATACCCTCTCATTTCTCTCTCCCCAATCCCTCATACATTTATACCCTCTCATTTCTCTCTCCCCAATCTCTCATACATTTATACCCTCTCATTTCTCTCTCCCCAATCTCGTATACATTTATACCCTCTCATTTCTCTCCCCCCAATCTCTTATACATTTATACCCTCTCATTTCTCTCTCCCCAATCTCTCATACATTTATACCATCTAATTTCTCTCTCCCCAATCTCTCATACATTTATACCGTCTCATTTCTCTCCCCCCAATCTCTCATACATTTATGCTCTCTCATTTCTATCTCCCCAATCTCTCATACATTTATACTCTCTCATTTCTCTCATACATTTATGCTCTCTCATTTCTCTCTCCCCAATCTCTCATACATTTATAACATCTCATTTCTCTCATACATTTATGCTCTCTCATTTCTCTCTCCCCAATCTCTCATACATTTATACTCTCTCATTTCTCTCTGCCCAATCTCTCATACATTTATACTCTCTCATTTCTCTCTCCCCAATCTCTTATACATTTATACCCTCTCATTTCTCTCTCCCCAATCTCTTATACATTTATACTCTCTCATTTCTCTCTCCCCAATCTCTCATACATTTATACTCTCTCATTTCTCTCTGCCCAATCTCTCATACATTTATACTCTCACATTTCTCTCTCCCCAATCTCTCATACATTTATACTCTCTCATTTCTCTCTCCCCAATCTCTTATACATTTATACCCTCTCATTTCTCTCTCCCCAATCTCTTATACATTTATACCCTCTCATTTCTCTCTCCCCAATCTCTTATACATTTATACCCTCTCATTTCTCTCTCCCCAATCTCTCATACATTTATACCCTCTCATTTCTCTCTCCCCAATCTCTCATACATTTATACTCTCTCATTTCTCTCTCCCCAATCTCTTATACATTTATACCCTCTCATTTCTCTCTCCCCAATCTCTTATACATTTATACTCTCTCATTTCTCTCTCCCCAATCTCTCATACATTTATACTCTCTCATTTCTCTCTGCCCAATCTCTCATACATTTATACTCTCACATTTCTCTCTCCCCAATCTCTCATACATTTATACTCTCTCATTTCTCTCTCCCCAATCTCTTATACATTTATACCCTCTCATTTCTCTCTCCCCAATCTCTTATACATTTATACCCTCTCATTTCTCTCTCCCCAATCTCTTATACATTTATACCCTCTCATTTCTCTCTCCCCAATCTCTCATACATTTATACCCTCTCATTTCTCTCTCCCCAATCTCTTATACATTTATACCCTCTCATTTCTCTCTCCCCAATCTCTCATACATTTATACCCTCACATTTCTCTCTCCCCAATCTCTCATACATTTATACTCTCACATTTCTCTCTCCCCAATCTCTCATACATTTATACTCTCACATTTCTCTCTCCCCAATCTCTCATACATTTATACTCTCACATTTCTCTCTCCCCAATCTCTCATACATTTATACTCTCTCATTTCTCTCTCCCCAATCTCTTATACATTTATACCCTCTCATTTCTCTCTCCCCAATCTCTTATACATTTATACTCTCTCATTTCTCTCTCCCCAATCTCTCATACATTTATACTGTCACATTTCTCTCTCCCCAATCTCTTATACATTTATACCCTCTCATTTCTCTCTCCCCAATCTCTTATACATTTATACTCTCTCATTTCTCTCTCCCCAATCTCTCATACATTTATACTCTCTCATTTCTCTCTGCCCAATCTCTCATACATTTATACTCTCAGATTTCTCTCTCCCCAATCTCTAATACATTTATACTCTCTCATTTCTCTCTCCCCAATCTCTTATACATTTATACTCTCTCATTTCTCTCTCCCCAATCTCTTATACATTTATACCCTCTCATTTCTCTCTCCCCAATCTCTCATACATTTATACCCTCTCATTTCTCTCTCCCCAATCTCTTATACATTTATACCCTCTCATTTCTCTCTCCCCAATCTCTCATACATTTATACCCTCTCATTTCTCTCTCCCCAATCTCTTATACATTTATACCCTCTCATTTCTCTCTCCCCAATCTCTCATACATTTATACCCTCACATTTCTCTCTCCCCAATCTCTCATACATTTATACTCTCACATTTCTCTATCCCCAATCTCTCATACATTTATACTCTCACATTTCTCTCTCCCCAATCTCTCATACATTTATACCATCTAATTTCTCTCTCCCCAATCTCTCATACATTTATACCCTCTCATTTCTCTCTCCCCAATCTCTCATACATTTATACTCTCACATTTCTCTATCCCCAATCTCTCATACATTTATACTCTCACATTTCTCTCTCCCCAATCTCTCATACATTTATACTCTCTCATTTCTCTCTGCCCAATCTCTCATACATTTATACTCTCTCATTTCTCTCTCCCCAATCTCTCATACATTTATACTCTCTCATTTCTCTCTCCCCAATCTCTTATACATTTATACCCTCTCATTTCTCTCTCCCCAATCTCTCATACATTTATACTCTCTCATTTCTCTCTCCCCAATCTCTCATACATTTATACTCTCACATTTCTGTGCTGCGGTCTGTCTCATTCCTATGCTTCCAGTTGTTCATTGCTGCACTGGCTGATTGTCAGTAAGACTGCCATGCTATGACAGTCCCCGTAGTTACATTTGTCTTTTCTAGGTGAGAGTGATCCCTGTGAGTGAGACTTGTAAATAGAATTGACCCCTTTGTGTATAAGACATCCTCAAATTAATAATTTGCCTGTGAGTGTGACTTCTCCATGAGTTGCTGCCTATGAGTGAGATGTCTGAGAGCGCCTTCTGTGAATAGATTTAACCTGTGACTGCTCTCCAGACCATAGCCATTCTATTAGTGCAATTGTTCTTATGAATAAATCTGCCCCTGTGAGTAAGGCTTCCCTCATTAGAATATATATAAGTGAGACTGTCCCTCTGAATAGATATACCCCAGTAAGTGAGACTACAAACCTATGAGACTTCCTGTTTATGTGTGAGACTGCACTATATGAATACATGTAAACCCCCATAAATGGATTTTCACCTGTGAGAAGGTTTGACCCCCTGTGAGTGAGACTACACTGTATGAATAGATTTAGATTGTATTGAATTGTGTTGTATCCCCATGAGAGAGGTTGTCCCCCTTTGTTGCAGTGTTCGGTGTGTGTGACGGTGACACAAACAGGTTCTTAGTGTCTATATATAGTAAAACTAAGGATGTCTCAACAGCCTTGGACATGTGGCAGGAAGTCTGCCTGAGGAGCTGCTTCCTGAGCACATTCCTCTGTTTACTCATCTGAGATCTCCTCCCCCACTGAACACTGCAGCTCACTCACTACCTCCCCCCTCACTACACTGCACTCTACTATGGGGTTATGGACTCGTTACCTCTGATTTACCTGACGTGCCCACCTCTTATACATTTATACACTGTCAGCTCAGGCATTCTTGAACTGAACACAACCTCAGTGCATTTCCAGCTAGCACAGTATCCCTGCCAAGTATTCCTGTACTGACCCCAAATCTGCACTATGTGTGCTTCCCACCTGGAACACTCTGCTGCTCATGTGCTTTATTGAACCACATCTCCCTCACACTCAGCTCCACTCCCTGCTCTGCTCAAATCTCTGCTTTTCTTGTGTTGTCAAACCACAGCTCAGTTACTACACAACTCTGCACTTTCCAATCTGCAAAGCACCCTCCCTGCTGATGTCACATTCACACAGCTCTGTCATAGCTTCCCAAGTCTGCTATTCTGACCCAGAGTCTGCATCCCTCCCTGTCCTGTAAGCTCTTTTAGCAGCTTAGTTATTGTGCCCCCAACATACTCTGCAGACAATCCGACCCATAAACATAACTATGTCATTGTACTGGACCTCCCCAAGCTATAGTGTAGTTTGTTAGTCCTGTACTAATCTCACACAAATGTAGTTACCAGATCTTTCAGAGTCCCCTATAAAGTCTTTAGTTTCATGCCTTTTTACAAGTCACCAGATCCCCATCATAACCTAAAGGTTCTGCTGCACATTTACTGCCATTAAAGGGACAGTGTATGTTAATTTTCATATAACTGCATGCAATAGACACTACTATAAAGAAGAATATGCACAGATACTTATATAAAAAGCCAGTATAAAACCTTTAAAAAATGTATTTAGAAGCTCCCAGTTTAGCACTGTTGATGAGGTTATGCTGGGACACCCAGTGAAAGGGGCTGAGAAAGCAGGAAAAGCAGACACCCCCTACGCTGTATATGAAAAGACAGATTAAACAAACAGGAGAAAGCAGGAAACTGCAGACTTCAGTATACATTTAATACTTTGGGGTTTGGTTAGGAGTCTGAAAATCAGCACAATGTTACTAAAACAAATAACAATCATCTAGATTACGAGTTTTGCGTTATGAGTGAAAAAGCATTGTTATGCTTCATAACGCTGCTTTTTCCCTAATGCCACTATTACAAGTCTTGTCAGAATAGGTGTACCGCACACCTTTTCGGCCGTCACGCAACGTCAGTACCACACTTTTAAAAAAGTATTTTTTCAATGGGACTCCCATAGCGCCGGTATTACGAGTTTGCCTGGGAGGCCAAAAAGTGAGCAGTACACCCTATACTGACAAGATTCGTACCACCATCTAAAGTCAGTAGTTATAAGTTTTACGTTACAAAGCTGTAGCATAAAACTCATAACTAAAGTGTTACAAAGTACACTAACACCCATAAACTGCTAGCTACTAGCTACCTAGTTAAAATAAATAAAAAATTACCTGTAAAATAAAACCTAACCTGCCTTACACTAAAACCTAACATTACAATAAAATAAAATAAATTAAATTAATAAAATACAATTATCTAAATTACAAAAAAATAAACACTAAATTACACAATTTAAACAACGAAATTATATAAAAAAACAAAAACGAATTACTCCTAATCTAATAGCCCTATCAAAATATAAAAGCCCCCTTAAAATAAAAAAACCCTAGCCTACACTAAACTGTAAAACAAAAATACAAACACGCCCAACAGTAAAATCCACCACACACACAACCAAACCCCCCAAATAAAATTCTATCTAAATAAACCTTAGCTAACCATTGCCCTGAAAAGGGCATTTGGATGGGCATTGCCCTTAAAAGGGCATTTAGCTATTTTATGGTACCCAAACCCTAAGCTAAAAGTAAAACCCACCCAATAAACCCTTAAAAAAACTTAACACTAACCCCCGACATCCAGTTTTCAAAGACCGGACATCCATCCTCATCCAGGTGGCAGAAGTCTCCATCCAAGCGGGCAGAAGTCCTCATCCAAGCCAGCAGAAGTCTTCATCCAAGCAAGCAGAAGTCCTCATCGAAGCCGTCAGAAGTCTTCATCCAAGCGGGCAGAAGTCTTCATCCAGACGGTATCTTCTATCTTCATCCATCTGGCGCGGAGTGGGTCCATCTTTAAGACATCCGGCGCGGAGCATCCTCTTCTTCCGATCGTCGCTGGAAAATTAAGTTAACTTTAAGTGATGTCATCCAAGATGGCGTCCCTTACATTCCATTTGGCTGATAGAATTCTATCAGCCAATAGGAATTAAAGGGGAAAAAATCCTATTGGCTGTTGCAATCAGCCAATAGGATTGAGCTTTCATCCTATTGGCTGATCCAATCAGCCAATAGGATTGTGCTCGCATTCTATTGGCTAATCCAATATTTCAGTAGGATGAAAGCTCAATCCTATTGGCTGATTGCAACAGCCAATATGATTTTTTCCCCTTTAATTCCTATTGGCTGATAGAATTCTATCAGTCAATCGGAATGTAAGGGACGCCATCTTGGATGATGTCACTTAAAGTGAACTTCATTTTCCAGAGACGATCGGAAGATGATGCTCCGCGCCGATGTCTTGAAGATGGACCGCTCTGCGCCGGATGGATGAAGATAGAAGATGCCATCTGGATGAAGACTTCTGCCCGTTTGGATGAAGACTTCTACAGGCTTCAATGAGGATTTCTGCCCGCTTGGATGAAGACTTCTGCCGGATTGGATGAGGACTTCTGCCCGCTTGGATAAAGACTTCTGCCGCCTGGATGAGGATGGATGTCCAGTCTTTGAAAACTGTAAGTGGATTGCCGGGGGATAGTGTTAGGTTCTTTTAAGGGTTTATTGGGTGGGTTTTATTTTTAGCTTAGGGTTTGGGCACCGTAAAAGAGCTAAATGCCCTTTTAAGGGCAATGCTTATCCAAATGCCCTTTTCAGGGCAATGGTTAGCTTAGGTTTATTTAGATAGAATTTTATTTGGGGGGTTTGGTTGTGTGGGTGGTGGGTTTTACTGTTGGGGGGTGTTTGTATTTTTTTTTTACAGGTAAAAGAGCTGTTATCTTTGGGGCAATGCCCCGCAAAAGGCCCTTTTAAGGGCTATTGACAGTTTAGTGTAGGCTAGGGGGGGTTATTTTGGGGGGGGGGGCTTTTTATTTTGATAGGGTCATTAGATTAGGAGTAATTCTTTTTTTATTTTTAACTAGGTAGCTAGTAAATAGTTAATAACTATTTATTAACTAGTCTACCTAGTTAAAATAAATACAAACTTACCTGTGAAATAAAAATAAAACCTAAGATAGCTACAATATAACTATTAGTTATATTGTAGCTAGCTTAGGTTTTATTTTACAGGTAAATATGTATTTAGTTTTAAATAGGAATTATTTAGGTAATAACTAAGTTTTATTTAGATTTATTTTAATTATATTTAAGTTAGGGGGTGTTAAGGTTTATGGTTAGGTTTAGGGGTTAATATATTTATGTAGTGTTACTGATGTGGGAGGCCAGAGGTTTAGGGGTTAATAACTTTAGTATAGTGGCGGCAACATTGGAAGCGGCAGATTAGGGGCTAATAAGTGTAGGTAGGTGACGGCGATGTTAGGGCCAGCAGTTTAGGGGTTAATAAATGTATGTAGGTGGCGGCGATGTTAGGGGCAGCAAGATTAGGGGTTAATAACTTGTAATGTAGGTGGCGGCGATGTTAGGGGCGGCAGATTAGGGGTTAATAACATTATGTAGTTTGCAGCGATGTCGGGGGCAGCAGATTAGGGGGTTAATAACTGTAATGTAGGTGGCGGTGATATTAGGGGCAGCAGATTAGGGGTGTTTAGACGTGGTTTTGATGTTAGGGTGTTAGGTTTAAGCATAACTTTTTCTTTCCCCATAGACATCAATGGGGCTGCGTTATGGAGCTTTTGTTTCCGCGATTGCAGGTGTTAGGCTTTTTTTTTGCCGGCTCTCCCCATTGATGTCAATGGGGAAATCGTGTACGAGCACGTCAAAGCAGCGCTTGTATTTGGGTGAGGTATGGCGCTCAACGCCACCATATAACCTGTGCAAGCCTGCTTTTTTAAAACCTGTAATAGCAGCGCTATAGGGAGGTGAAATACCGCCGCTTTTGTGGCGGTCGTTAATTTCCCTATAGCGCTCAAAACTCGTAATCTAGAGTCTAGATGATTGTTATAAAAACACTCCCAGGTGGGTTATATACATGGATAATCTACAAAACATTTCTGCAAAGAAAAATCTAGTACAATGTCCCTTTAAACATAGAGTTTTGTCATTGTGTTCTCACTGTTGCTCTCGTCTCTGTTTTGTCTTCTATACTATTACTGCGCTGACTATTTCTATGTTTGATCTGTTGTCAGAATATTTCGGAGGTGGGAAGTCTTAATCCAGACGAGGATCAGGACAACATGCAGGCCCTTAGCCGGGATATTACAAGTCCCAGCAGAACCGCTCATGCATTTATCCAGGTAAGCTTGTGCACATCCATTTTTCTATCACGTGACATGAACTAAAAAGTGTGCTTAGTCCAAGAAATCACAAAAATATATTGATAAGAAACGGAATTAAATGGCCATAATTATTAATTTGCTGTATTATTAAAGAGACAATTAAGACATTTCTCTTGTATTGCTATAGATTAAAGGGACACTAAAGTCAAAATTACACTTTCACGAGTCAAATAAAGCGTGCATTTTACAAATGACTTGAAACGGCAAACAGTATTTTATATACACATTTTCTGAGGTACCAGTTCATGCTGAGCATGTGCAAGAGTTCACAGTGTATAAGTATATGAGTCTGTAATTGGCTAAAGGCTGTCACATGATACACAGGGAGTGGCAAATTAAAGGGAATTTTGAAAATTGTCCGCTGCACATTGATAAATGCCAAGAGAATACGCTCTCAGCATTTATCATTGCCCCAGCAGTTCTGGTGAACTGCTGGTGTAATGCTGCCCCCTGCAGATTTGCGGCCAATCGGCCACTAGCAGGGGGTGTCAATCAACCGGATCGTATTTGATAGATATGCCCCTATGGCTGACAGGGCTATCGGCTGTCATAATGCTAGTAAAAAGTGCATTGTTTCGATGTTCTCATCTGTTAAATCCAATTATGAAAATATATGCAGCAGAGTTAGCCTTAATAACTCTGCACTTGTTTTTTTTCAGTTCTGAGAAATAGGAAATTTTCAGTGCTAGATTACATGAAAAGGGTGCAAAATAAATAATGAAAGTATAGTGCAACGGTATTTTACTATGTATAACTAAACTTTTTATTTACTATCCCTTGAAATACAATTTTTAGCACGCAATGGAATAATACAAGTGAAATAATAATACAAAGAAAGTGAATAGTCAATAATATATTAAAAAATCCATTAAAACATAGGGGATCGGATCACATTCCAGTTATAAATGTATCTGATAAACTTAGGGAGTACATTTCACAGTAGGTTGCCCTCATTAATTTGATTAGCAATTATTTTAGATCATAATTCTTTTTTTTTTAATGTTATTAATTGAAAACAATTAACTATATGAGAGCTTCTCACTTTACACAGCTCTCTGGAGTTTTAATGAATATAACTTTGCTCTTTTGTAATTTTTACTTTAATGCTATAAAGAAAGTTCAGTTTTTTTAATAAACCTGATAAAAGTTAAGTAAGAATTATTTAAATTTAAATTAACACCACAGTAGTATGAGTTATGTATTTCCTACCAATTTAGGTGATACATACTTCCTGCTAATGCTGATTGGTTGATATCTGCTTCCTAATAATGCTTATTGGCTGCTAGGTAACGCTTATGTTTAAAAGCTGCTATTTATTGTTAATCAAATTTTTAAGTGCAGTGCCCTTTAATGAAACTAATATCTAGTTCCAGAGGGCCAATTAGTTTGTCGATCATTACTTTTATAATATGGGTAGAATTAATCTCTGTTTCTGCAGCAAAACACATGGTTGCTGCCAGGCTTCACAAATTATTACAGTAACAACAACAAAAATCTACACAAAAATAAACATTCATATCAATCGGATTGGAAGTAGATTTTGAGCTTTTGGTTGACTCAACGTGTCAGATTTGGACAAGAGTGTTATTAAATTATTTTCTACCCCTAGTGTGTTCTTGGAGATCACATCCAGTAGATCTGTTAGTACGGTATGAACATAGCACTACTTATTCATCATTGCCTGGTGCCAGTTAATTGGATTTACACAAGGGAATCTCTCTGATGGAATTAACTGCTTATCTGATAATTAGATAACAACAATAGAGATACAAAGGAGGATCTCTGTCTGTCATTCCCTGTTGGGTGACACTGGGATAGGAGGCATCTATATGTGACATAGAATCTATGTCTTCTACACAAGGTGACAGTGACAAATACAGGAGTGACCTATATATGTCAATGGCTCTGTAACTAACTCACAGGGTGACACATACAGGAGTGGGCTTTGGAACATGGAATCTGTCCCAAAGAGTGATATTTGGACACAGAGAGGAGCTAGCTTTGAAAAATGGAATCGGTAGACCCCCAAGATATAATAATACAGATACAAATAGGAGAGGAGCTATGCTGAAGATTGCATCCATCCCATGGTGTGTGCATAGGGGTTCCAGGTGCAGACAGGAGGTAGCTTTGGCCTATGAAATCTATTATATAGATAAAAGGGAGATACTGTATGTCATAGAGTGTGTTTCTCAACTGTGGTCCTCAAACACCCCTAACAGGCCAGGTTTTTCATTATAGCTGAACTAGAACACAGATGAAATAATCAGCTGATCAGTAACCATGATTATTAACCTGCTCTCACCTTTCAGCTGATTAGTTCACCTGTGCTCTAGTTCAGCTATAATGAAAACCTGGCCTGTTGGGGGTACTTAAGGGTGAGAAACACTGCCATAAAGTGTCTTCCTCCCCTGCCTTGTAACACATTAGCACAGAAAAGGGGGAGTTGTAGGATACAGTGATTCAGACAGGAAATAACTATGCTACATTGAGTCAATTGCTCCCTTGCTGTGTGACAGTGACACAGACAGGGGACCTATGGGCAACAGTGACACAGACAGGAGGGAACTGTGCTACAATTCACTCCGTTGCTCTCTTGCTGTGTGACAGTGACACAGACAGGGGACCTATGGGCCACAGTGACACAGACAGGAGGGAGCTGTGTTACATTCAGTATGTTGCTCCCTTGCTGTGTGACAGTGGGCCACAGTGACACAGACAAGAGGGAACTGTGCTACATTCAGTCTGTTGCTCCCTTGCTGTGTGACAGTGACACAGACAGGGGACCTATGGGCCACAGACAGGAGGGAACTATGTTATATTGAGTCTGTTATTTCCTTGCTGTGTGACACAGTGACAGAGGTAGGGGCGCTATAGGATGTAGTGACACAGACAGGAGAGAGATTTGGGATTTGGAATCTACTGATCCGATCCCCCACATTGTGACAAAGTGATTGAGGCAGGAAGGAGCTGTGTAACAGTCTGTTTCTCTCTTGCTTTCAGACAGACAAAAGGGAGCCCTCCACACTTTTACTGTCACTAAGCTGTAGCTCCTTTTTTTAAAACAATGAGTGTTAATTTTGTTCCACTTTGTCACACACAGAGTACACCCCTGGATCTTATAGACACAGGGAAGAGTCTGAAGGTGCAGGCAGATAAGCCCCACCTTGTGAGTCTGGGGAGTGGGAGACTCAGTACCGCCATCACTCTACTGCCTCTAGAGGAAGGTATGTATATGCACGCATACAAACACACACGTACAGGAACACACATACGTAACTCAGCCCCCTAGTAGTAAATGTGGCAGATTTTAAGGCTGTATATAATAAGCTTATCTGAATAAATAGGCTTTCAGAATACAGGTAGAAAACCATTTATCCAAACTGCTTGGGACCTGAAAAGGTTTGTATTTCGGAATAGTTTGGATTTCAGAATATTTACATCTGTAAAATGGGACAGTTTGGAGAGGGGTTGGGACCAAGTGTAAACAACAATATCTTATGTAATTTAGGCAATATTTACACGTCATAATACAGTGTATACATGTGTAACCCAAAGGTAGAATATAATTTCTAATACTATTGTCTATATATTGCCCTCAGAAAGTACCCTGACACTGAACCCATATTTTTTCTTTCGTGATTCAGATAGAGCATGCAATTTTAAGCAACTTTCTAATTTACTCCTATTATCAAATTTTATTCCTTCTCTTGGTTTCTTTATTTGAAAAGCAAGAATGTAAGTTTAGATGCCGGTCCATTATGGTGAACAACTTGGGTTGTTCTTGCTAATTGGTGGATAAATTCACCCACCAATAAACAAGTGCTGTCCAGTGTTCTGAACGAAAAATTGGCTGGCTCCTTAGCTTAGATGCCTTCTTTTTCAAAAAAAGATACCAAGAGAATGAAGAAAAATTGATAATAGGAGTAAATTAGAAAGTTGCTTAAAGGATTACTTTCTGTTATAATTTTTAAGCTAAACAACTAACATATTAAAGTTAATAAACATTAATTAAAACCTACTGACCTATATTTTCTCCAAAACGAAGTTTCATAACGTTCTAAAAGTTATATCTTTTATTCACCGATGATGTCACGTTATCCTGCCCACTATTTTCAGCACTGAGTGTTCAAAAAACTTAAACCAATAACTTTGTGTTTAAAGCGCCATTTTGAAACCTAGGTATTGTAAACGGATTGGTACAGAGCAAAGGATATCCACGGAGTGGGTTTGGAAAACAATTAAATTTGCAGACAAGATTTCTGATATACGGTAGAGATATGTTAATGAAATGCTATTGATAAAAAGCGTATTTGGGGTAGTTAGTTTGTAACAGGCATAGAAAATATTTACTTACAGTGGCCCTTTAAAATTGCATGCTCTATCTGAATCACGAAAGAAAATATTTGGGTTCAGTGTCCCTTTAAATAAATATAGAATATTGTTTGCATTTTAGAACACAAAGATCAAACCAAAGACACATGCAGTAAAGATTGAGACAAGCATAGAAAAAAAAAGTATTTTTTTAAATAATTTTATTAAAAATAATAAAAACAAAAAGTTTGGATTTTGGAATTCCGGATTTAGGGTATTTGTACCTGTACATTTAAATGTACAGTATGAAGATTGGGCAAGATTATGAAAGTATGTGAAATATGGAAAATATTTAAACAAAAAGTATAAGACCAGCGCTAAGTGTTAACACCTGTAGCTCCTTAAAGGGATAGTCTAGTATAAATTAAACTTTCATTATTCAGATAGGACTTTTAATTTTAATCAACTTTCCAATTTACTTTTATGTGGATCCTCTACAACTCTCCAACCTTATTCAAAAACACCTCCCCCACACTTCCACAATATCACCCCCTGACCTTGCTACAACCCACTATAACAATACTCTCTCTTCTGCACTGGACACTTTTGCTCCTCCCCAAATACGCAAAACCCCACATCGTTAGCTCCAACCCTGGCACTCTAAGCAAACATGCTACCTGCAAAAATTCTCCCGTGCTGCTGAACGTGCCTGGAGGAAATCCCGCTCTGAATCAGATTTCCTCCACTATAAGTTAATTCTTTATTCTTACTCCTCTGCCATTCACTTAGCCAAGCAAACCTACTTCACTTCTCTTATATCTACTCACTCCTCAAACCCTAAACGTCTCTTCTCCATTTTCAACTCTCTCCTTTATCCACCTGCACCACACCCTTTATCTGCCTTTAGTGCTCAAGATCTGGCAGACTACTTTTTCAACGAAACAATTACCATCCAAAGTAATATCCCAACAAAAGACTGCAACCTTCCATCTCCTCCCCTGGCAACCCCCTCCACCACTCTCAGCACCTTCCCCCTACCACTGAGAATAAAGTGAGTTCCGTATTGTCTTCCTCACACCTCACTACCTGCCCACTTGACCCTATCCCTTCAATCTAATACCTTCTCTGTCTTCTACCCTCACTCCAGGTCTTACTCACATATTCAACCTATCCCTTACTAAAGGGTTCATTCCCATCTTCCTTCAAACATGCAAAGGTCACCCCCATCCTCAAAAAAACCCTCCCTCAACCCCAATTCTCCTGCAAACTACCGCCCCATATCACTGCTTCCGCTAGCTTCAAAAGTCCTGGAAAAACTAGTCTTCGATCGCTTAACCCACTTCTTGTCCTCCAACTCACTGCTTGACCCCTTGCAATCTGGCTTCCGTTCCCAACACTCAACTGAGACTGCCCTCACCAAGGATACTAATGATCTTCTTTCTGCCCCAAAAAATGGCCACTACTCAATACTTATCTTACTAGATCTGTCTGCTGCCTTTGACACCGTTGACCATCCCCTTCTCATACAGACTCTCAGCTCCCTTGGGCTCTCTGACACTGCCCTTTCCTGGATCCACTGTTATCTCTCTAAATAGGTCCTTTTCTGTCTCCTTTACTGGCGACTCCTCCTCTCCATTGCCTCTGTCTGTTGGAGTACCTCAAGGCTCTGTTCTGGGTCCTCTACTCTTCTCTATTTATACATCCTCACTGGGTAAACTTATCAGTAGCTATGGCTTCAACTACCACCTCTATGCTGATGATACTCAGATCTACCTATCCACCCCTTCACTCTCTCCTTCTGTCCTTTCTCACATCAGTGTCTGCTTATTTGGCATTTCTTCTTGGATGGCCTCTTACCACCTAAGAAAAAATCAACATGGCCAAGACTGAGCTCCTTCCAATCCCCCTCTAATTCTACCCCGGTTCCTAACTTTTCAATCACTGTTGGTGACACCACTATCTCCCCATCACCCCAAGTCCGCTGCCTAGGAGTTACACTTAACTCCAATCTGTCTTTCATACCCCACATCCAATTGCTCTCTTCCTCCTGTCGCAACCACCTACGCAGTATCTCCAAAATTCGTCCGTTTCTGAGTGCTGACTACTGTAATAACCTACTAACTGGCCTCCCTCTCTCCCGCCTCTCCCCTCTTCAATCCATCCTAAATGCCTCTGCTAGGCTAATCCACCTCTCCTGATGCTCTATATCTGCTGCACTTCTCTGCGAGTCCCTTCACTGGCTACCCATCCACATCAGAATTAAATTCAAAATTCTCATCCTGACCTACAAAGCCCTTACCAATGCAGCCCCCCCTACCTGTCCTCACTCATAAACTCATAATATACTCCAGCCCGCACCCTAAGATCCAACAATGACCTGCTCCTTGCATCTTCTACCATCACCTCCTCCCATGCTAGGCTACAGGACTTCTCTCGTGCGGCACCAACCATCTGGAATGCACTTCCTAGAGCTGTCAGACTCTCGCTTAACCTTTCCTCCTTTAAACGCTCCCTAAAGATCTTGCAGTCCCCACCTCCTGTTTCTCACCCTCCTACCCATCTAGATTGTAAGTTTCCACGGTAACAGGGCCCTCAATTCCCCCTGTATTTGTTTGTTAAACTTTGTCTGGTGTCTTTTATATTGTATTGTACTGTACTTTTATCTTTGTACCCATGGACAGCGCTGCGGAACCTGTTGGCGCTTTATAAATAAAGAATAATAATAATAATAATAAATCATCAAATTTGCTTTTTTCTCTTGGTATTCTTAGCTTAAACTAAACATAGGTAGACTCATATGCTAATTTCTAAGCCTTTGAGGGCTGCCTCTTATCACATACTTTTTAAATCTCTTTTCAACACAAAGAGACAGAAAGTACACGTGGGCCATATAGATAACACTGTGTTCAGGCACAGGGGGTTATTTAAGATTTAGCATAAGACAATAGATAATAAACAGTCACAGTCATGTGATTAGGGGTCTGGAAGAAGGTTCCTAGATACAAGATAATCACAGAGGTAAAAAGTATATTAATATAACTGTGTTGGTTATGCAAAACTGGGGAATGGGTAATAAAGGGATTATCTATCTTTTAAAACAATAACAATTCTATGGTAGACTGTCCCTTTAAAGGGACATTTAACACTTAGTGTAACATGTTTTTATACTGTAAATTAAAAAACGGAGGTCCGCCTACACTATACCCCTCCACCCTTACCGCCTTGCTTCTGTCCTAATCAGCGGCGCTAACTACTCTAATACCCGGTCAATATGGATGCCGAACTCCCCCCACTATTACGTAGCTGCCTTCTTCTTAAACTGATAAGCAAATCAGAATCCAGTCCTCGGACAGAAATTGCACGCGCGTGCAATTTCTGTCCGAGGACTGGATTCTGATTTGCTTATTACATGTTACACTAAGTGTTGAATGTCCTTTTAAGGAGGGTACTTAGCTTACCCTAAAGGTAGTCAATGTTAAAAGTGTATTTTAAGGAGCACCTAAAAGAAGGCTAAGGTGATGTTAAATGAATTGAATATATAAAATGTATGGATAATATATCAAAATATATGAAATTTTACATTTATTAGTACAGTTAAAATCTAAACATAAAATTAGAGCATGGATCCATTTAACAAAACAAATAAATATAAAGTAGTATATAGAAACAACAGTTGTGCACTAAAAACAGATTAAAAACTGGATGGTAAAATCAAGATGATAAAAGTCACGTATATGGTAGAAGTCTATTAACTCCAGATAGAGAAAAGTGCAGTGTGACACTTGTTCTTGTAGTGCTGTGAGATGAGAAGTTGATCCTTAGGTCGTGACATTCCCCCCGAAAAAAAAAATAGAAAAAAGGGTAGAAAAAAATATAAAAAAATATATAAAATGTCTAAAAAGTTAGGAATAGATAAAAATAAAAATGTGAAAAAATGTGTGAAGAAATATATGTGAAAAAAGAATTAATGAATGTGTGTATTTACACACACAAGAGTGAGTTCTCCGGATAAGGGGGAAAAAATTATAATTATATATATATATATATATATATATATATTTGTCAAGCAGGGACTGCACTCGCTGGATTTAGATAAAATAATTATTATTTATTAAGTGGTAACGTTTCAGGGTTCGCAGACCCCTTCCTCAGATCGTTTTTTGGTCTGAGGAAGGGGTCTGCAAACCCCGAAACGTTACCACTTAATAAATAAGAATTATTTTATCTAAATCCAGCGAGTGCAGTCCCTGCTTGACAATTACTACTGATGGTGCTCTGACAAATGCAGATGGACATTTGGCAGACAGCATTCTGTCAGACGGACCTTTGGCCGACAGACAGAATGCCGAAGCATGTTCCGATTTCGGCCGAGGGCAGATATGCTCCAGAGTGCTCTGTTCTAATCAGAGCCTCGGGCGCCGCAACTGCCTCTGGGAACCTTACAATGGGCACGTCTTGTAATTCTCTGTCTGGGAAATTATCTATCTATCGAATCTATCTATTTATCTATCTATGAAATCTATCTATCGAATCTATCAAATTTATCTATCGTATCTTTTTTTTTTTTTTTTTTTAATATACTTTTTATTGAGGTAAAAATCAAGACATAAACATCAGGAATGTCAGCAAAAATTAGACAACAAAATTACTTTCAGACATATTATGAATACATCTATACAAAATAAACAGGTTGTGTGCAACTGACAATATTGGAAAATGTAGTATAACGTATGCCTTGCTAACAATATAAACCCTCTACTAGTCACGTGAGGCCTCTTATGGACCTCTTAGTACTACTATTTACACAAAAATTCAAAGGGTTATCATGTTCACTAGGAGACTACTCTTGAGTCCCTAAGAAAAAACCTCTGAGTTTATATTTTTCATAAATATCTAACAAATATTGCCCACTCATGGATCATAAATGATGACTCTGTTATCTGAATTTATAGGGCATATGTCATATATATATAAACTTAATCTGACAAGCAAATATATAACAATGTAATTGGAATATATCCATGGTACCATAATAATATAAGTGTATCTGGTATAAACTGACACCAACAACTACTCCTGCTTCTATCTCTGGAAAGCCTCAATTTTAATGTCCAGGGGACCTAGGTTAAGCAGTGGTTTTTATAGATGTGCATACTACAGATAAGAAATCACAACCAAAACCGCTTCAGTATTGCAAGATGGAATTATGGCATCCTTGAATATGTACAGCAACTGATTAATACTAGTAGGTGTATTGATGTATTGATAGGGCAGACCGTAGTTGTTACCCTTGACAGAATGAATTGTTATCTCCAATATTCAATGAGATCACTGTGGGCTTAGGGATATATCTTGATGGGTATGTATTAAGGACCTGTAAATGCATAGTCATTTGATGGTGTAAAACAGCATCCCATCCTTGGGCCCTATACACCGGTAACTAGCTCTATCAGGTTACTCTATGGATATTTAAGCCAGGGTACTGTACCAGGGGGAAATGACCACACAGTTAAGAACAGTAAACAGAAATATTATGCACAGACATAAACATTAAGGAACCTGAACATATTACTTAGCTTATGTAAACTGCTGTAAACAAAATGTTCTGTATATAACTATATTTCAGTGAGTATGAGGGTAGAATAGTCTTTGGCCATCAGTAGTATCTCAGACGTAATGTCCTCATAAGGATAGCCAAGAATTTAACAACAGATATGCTTAGGATGTAGTTGTCTGTCCACCTAAGCTGCTGTAATGCCCTCCCCAGGGATCAGGTTTAACGACTAGGGCTCAGCAATAAAGTCTTGTACCAACCGGGTGGCCAAATTTACATCTTGTTTTAGTAGCCCTGGGTCTCCTGTCGCTCTCCTCAGCCCACACCTTGACGACAGCTGCTATGGAGGTTGACTGGTACAGCGGGTCGTTTCTGAAGTGGTAGCCAGTGCCAAACGCCCCAGTTCAGTGACCGCTTGCTGCCTAGCTGAACCAGCATTCTACAGTATAGTAGCGTCTTTCCTCCCATAGCGCTCCAAGCCCCAGTCACCGCAGAGGCCACAGAGCGGCACAGGATATTCTCCCCATTGTACAGGTAATGGTCCATCAATACGATATGAGAGGGGCCTCTCTGTGGATCTACTGACGCTTCACTCACCGGAC
The DNA here is from genome assembly GCF_027579735.1 of Bombina bombina. Taxonomy (NCBI): domain Eukaryota; kingdom Metazoa; phylum Chordata; class Amphibia; order Anura; family Bombinatoridae; genus Bombina; species Bombina bombina. The sequence continues at coordinate 271,339,666 of NC_069506.1, read as the reverse complement.
AAATATCGCCTGCCTCGTTTTCCCCTGAACCACCAGTAGTGCCTACACAGTCTGAGAGAGACTGCGTTTCATAGTGTAGATCCCGCTCGAACTCAGGAGCCTCCAAAAGGGGAGCATGAAAAAATGAGGATCCATTAGAGACCGGGAGGACAGGTTCTGTTGGCAAGTGGATTGCATCACGGTTTTCTTCATTTCTGTGGGTGCAGGTATCGTATGGGGAGGATACAGCAGGTATCGGTCTGATTCCGTTGGGATGCCACTGTGTGCTGATGATTGCACAGAGCTCCGTCTCTAACTGCAAAAAGTGATTGCGGATGCGCTGGCTCATCTCCGTCTCCCATCTGTCTACGGCCTCCATTTACACTGCTTAGCTTAAGTTACGCTAGATAGGTCTCCCTATATAGAAGTTAAGTGTTGCTTCCTCTTTGAGTAAAAAGGCAGTTACTGCATATCTGCTATAATTGTATGCTATACAGTTAAGTTGTACACCCGATGGTGTTAGATATCGCAATAAAGGAGTTCATGGGTCAGCACATTTGGCTGATTAAACTGACTAGTCAGAAAATTGGGGGGGAGAGAGAGGCACAGGCCGCTGCTAGGCCTCTGCTGCGCACCTTCTCTGTTCCGGTCTGCTTATGTCTATGAATGTGTAAAAGTCACATTAATCTGTTCCATAGGGAATGCTAGTCGCAGTTATTCTGAAGAGAACAGGATATGTAAGGTATGGGAGAGATAATCAGCAGAATATTCAGCTCCTATATTCAGACTTATCTTAAACAGCAGCCATCTTGGTCGGTGGTTAGACACGCCCCCCCCCCCCATCGTATCTTTTTATCTATCTATCCAATCTATGTATCTATCTATCAAATCTATCTATCTATCTATTTCGTGGCCGGACTGTTATCTGACAGCCACTTGTGTGTCGGCCAAATGTCCGTCTGCCAAATGTCCGTCGGCTAAAAGTCCGGCCACGATTACTGATATATTGACTTTGCACCCTGGTTGAGGACCTACCTGAACTGTGAGTGCAGATACATTTCAATCATTCAATTCATTTAACATCACCTCAGCCTTCTTTTAGGTGCCCATTAAAATACACTTTTAAGTATGGAAAATATATTTGGAATGTGAGACCATAGAAAACATTATAGCCTATGAACAATACATTGAATTCCTGACTAAGAGTATGAGGAAGGTAAATGTCCCATTAAAGGGACTACAGAATAAGAGTTACACTTCAGGGTACCTCACCCCCAGTCCTGTTTGCATTTCTTATCCTCATCATGAATTTGCTTATCATATTCAAATCAGCCATTACCCATGAACACTAACTTTTTCAAGCCTGTTGCTAAGAGGTCCATTATTTAACATTGCTTTCTCTTTCTCTGCATAGCCGCTTTATAAAAGAGGGACATAAAATTCAAAATGTATATTTCATGATTCATACAGAGCATACAATTTGCTTCATTCTCTTGGCATCCTTTGTTGAAGGAACAGCAATGTACTACTGAGAGCTAGCGGAACACAGGTGAGCCAATGACAAGAGGCATATATGTGGAGCCACCAATCAGCAATCAGCTCCCAGTATTGCATTGCTGCTCCTGGAGCTACCTAGGTATGTTTGTCAACAAAGGATATAAGAACAAAACAAATCCGATAATAAAAGTAAATTGGAAGGTTGTTTAAAACTACATGCTCTTTTTTATGTGAGAATTGGAAAGCGCTAATTATTATTGACAGCTAGAAGTAGTTTATGGCTCAATTTTAGTACCAGGTTTCCATTTAAATATTTTGTGCATTGCGCGCAGTTGCTCTTTTTGTGTTGTGTTAACGCTTCCATCTGATGTTGAATTTCACGAAAATCACCCAAAACAAGTTTGTTGCTATGGTAACCCGACCTTACCCTATATAATGTACATTTAACATCAGGGTTCCTTATCTGTGATCACCTGTAGAGAGAAAGAAAAACAAAGATTAATTAATTAAAAAGTAAAATGATTTTTTTTTATTTAAAGGGACACTAAACCCCAAATTGTTCTTTCATGATTCAGATAGAGCATTAAATTTTAGGCAACTTTTTAATTTACTCCTATTAATTTTTCTTCATTTTCTTGCTATCTTTATTTAAAAAGCATGAATGTAAAGCTTGGAAGCCAGACCATTTTAGGTTTAGCACCCTGGATAGCGCTTGCTTATTGGTAGCAACATTTAGCAAACCAATAAGCAAGCATAACCCAGTTTCTCAACCAAAAATGGGCTGGCTCCTAAGCTTTATTTTACTGCTTTTTAAATAAAGATAGCAAGAGAACGAAGAAAAATTGATAATAAGAGTATATTAGAAAGTTGCTTAAAATTGCATGCTCTATCTGAATTATGAAAGAAAAAAATTGGGTTTAGTATCAAATGAAAAAAGATTTTTTGTTTTATTCAATTTATTGATATATGTAATATTTAGTGCTGCTCTAGGCATAGGCCTAGTTGGAAGATATGTGCTTTATTATGTATGTATATGTAAATACATAATGATATTTAAATAGGAACATAAATCCAACTAGTCCTATACCTGGGCCAGGAATAACGATTACAAATAAAAATAAATATATAAAGTGAAACACTTGTATTGTTTAAAAACTTTAATATCTCAAAGGAAAAAATGCCCCAAAAAGCTTATTTGTCCTCTTTTACACCTAGTTGAGCTGGGCATCATTTTTTCAATATATTGTCAGCTCCGATTTGCGCTTTCAGTGGCAATCGGGTGTAAATTATTGCTTAATTAATTTTAATACTTTCTATGGGACAAGTAATGTGGTAAAAGGCGCCAATGGAAGCTGTCGATATGCAAAATTGCTTTCAACAGCATATTTATCATTTTGCGACCTTGCGCAAACCTAATTTGCGTTGTTTGGTTGCGTTCATATTACAAGTTAAAAAAAGAAAACAAACTTATTTTGTGCTAGTGTTAACCCGAATATTGTGAAAAACCTAACTTAAGTTTCACGTACGCATGCATGTATTCCCCCATAGAGATCAATAGAGAAAAAAAAGTGGAAAAACCCTAACACCCGAGATCGCGCAAACGCTATCGCCTTTTCGCATTCAATGGAGAGAAAAAAATTATTGAAAAACAAAACACCCATTGCACAAACAACATAGCATAATCGCATTAGTAAATGTGAAATATTTACATTAAATACATAGTTAAAATCTTTGTTAAATATGAATATTGCATAAATACCGGTATGTTTTATCATGTTTTTATCTGCTTAATGGCAAAGGGCTATAATGCATATATATATGACGGATCCCCGGCTACCCCGACTGGGTAGCTCAGCCAAACGGGTCCTTCTTCTCCTTGGAACAAGCGGCTATGTAGCCCAGGCAAGTCATTGTAGCAGGAGCCCACCCAAATAACTAGACATACTAGCATTCAGGTGAAACAGGAACTCTCTTTATTGAGCAAAACACACATCTTTTATACACACCCTTATCTTGATAAGAACAGAAGACAATGCCACAGCTTTCCCGCCATTCCCGCCCCTCCAGACAGGCTGGCGCCTGCTATAGCAACCATGGTCCTCCAGATTCTCAGTAGCCAGGGGTGGCGGTTTTCAGGGTGATACCGGGGGAGCGGCGGCACTTACAGGATGTCGTTTTAAAGCTCTCGGTCCCCAGAATCTACAGTCCAAAAAGCGACATGATCCGTGGATGGGGACCGGAGTTATGCTGGTTTAAACGTCCACCTGGAAGTCCAGGGAGAAGAGGGGTTATAGGGGGAACCGGAACCCCCGGTTCCCAAGGGAGCTCCCTTTCGGCAATCACCCCACCTTTGGGCCACCCTGAGAGGCAGCAAACCCCAAAAGAGCGGAGCTCTGGAACAAAGGGCCACTGGAGCGACCTGGGTCAAACGGCACCGGTAATCCTGGGGGATGTGGCCGACCGGTAGTTCCAGGGGCCCGGCCGGCCGAAGGGGAAAGTGGCGGTCAGCAATTAGCTCCTCCAAGGTGACAGTCCATATACACAATAACCAGGAACAGAGGGTCTGGGGAATCGTGGTTACTCTGAGGAGCCAGAAACCGCTAAGAAGCAACAGGGGTGAGGTTGTAGAGGGTAGGGGTCCCTCTGTGCCTGGTCAGACCATGACCTTGTCCAGTCTGACATATCCTCTACTAACACTACTCGCATTAGACCCAAATGGCGGTTACCCCACCAGATTCTAGAAGACGTACCCTTCAGAGAAGAACTCCGCAAAGACATTACTCACTTCATCCAAACTAACGACAACCTTTCTGTTAGAGACAACACTCTATGGGGAGCAGCCAAAGCTACAATCAGAGGTTTTATAATTTAGCTAGAAAAGAAGGCTGCTTTCAGAGGGAATTCTTAGAAGCTAATATTGTCACCATTCTAAAACCCGACAAGGACCCATCCTCTTGTGCGAGCTATAGGCCTATCTCCTTGATAAACACGGACATTAAGTTCTATTCAAATATTTTAGCTAACCGTCTCGCCAACCTGTTACCTTCCCTGATCGACCCAGATCAGGAGGGATTTGTCCCTCAACGAGAGGGCCCTGACAATACGAGGAGACTCCTCAATATCCTCACTCTTGCCTCGCGACTCCGAAAGCCACTCGCCGTCATCTCTCTTGACGCCGAGAAGGCTTTCGATCGTGTCAGATGGCAATATCTTTGGTTGGTCCTTGAGAGATTTCACCTTCCCACTGACTTCATAACGGCCATTCAAGCCCTCTCCCCCACTCCCACGGCTTCTGTGAGTGGTCTAGGCTTTCACTCCCCTATCTTCTCCATCACGTCTGGCACCAGACAGGGGTGTCCCCTCTCGCCGCTTCTGTTCGCCCTCTCGATCGAGCCCCTTGCAGAGCAAATAAGAGCTGATCCTCAAATCAAGGGTATTACCCTGTCGGGTACCTCACACAAGATAGCTCTATTTGCCGACGACGTCACCCTCTTTTCGTTGCATCCTGCGCATAGTATTCCCAGACTCCTAGATATACTTACTACTTTTGGCGCCCACTCTTACTACAAACTGAATTTATCAAAAACTCAAGTGTATACACAAGGATTCACAAGTGCGCAATTAGCTCCCCTCACTAAGAGTTATAATTTTACCTGGACCGACCAATCTGTCCTACACTTGGGTGTCCGACTCTCTAGCAGCCTTCCTCAAATAATTAAAGATAATTATCTCCCTCTCTTAACCTCACTTCGCTCCTTGCGAAAAGACTGGAATCTTCAGCATGTATCCTGGCTTGGTAGGATTACGGCGTTGAAAATGTCGTTCCTCCCCAGGCTGACTTACTTATTCCGCTGCCTACCCATTAAAATACCGAAACATCTACTTCTCCAATTCTAGAGCGGGTTTACCAAATTTATCTGGATGGGTAAACCGCCTAGAGTCGCGCACAGAGTACTTCAACTCCCTAAATCTTCGGATGGCATAGCTTCCCCGTCGGTGATCCGGTACTATGAAGGTGCGATGCTCACCCATGTATCCCAATGGGGGGTAAAGACTTCTGATGCTAAATGGAAAGCCATTGAACAGGCCTCACTACCCTTTCGAGTTACCTTGCGGGACCTAATCTGGACCCCACCACATTGCCGCAGAGAACTAGCCTTGATCAACCCTGTTGTATGTGAGTGTCTTGACTTCTGGGATAGAATCCGGCATCATCCGCATATTGCTCCTCATCCTTCCCCAGTCACCTCCATAGCAGGCCTTCTTTCGGGCCTACAAGACTCTCACCCCAATAAATGGGCCCAATTAGGAATCAATCTTATATCGGACCTTTGGTCTTCATCTCCCCGAGACTCCTTCAAACAATTATCCCAAATTAGGGGAGATTTTCAGGTGCCTTCGTACTTATCTTTTGAATTTCACAGGATTAAGAGTTTCCTAAGCAGCTGGGGTTTTAAGCCCAATCTAGATAGGCCATTAACCCTCTGGGAGTCCACCTGGGCCAGGGGAAATAGGTTGTGTAGGCCCCTTTCTACTCACTATGTGCTACTAGGTGGCACACAATGTCCGGAAACACCTGCCCATCTGTCCCGTTGGGAAACACTGATAGGGTAGCACATTACTCCTGAGGAATGGGAGCGAGCCTTCTCTTTGACCCAGAAGGCTATACATTGCACAACGTTGTACGAGACCTATTTTAAACTTATCTCTCACTGGTATTATGTGCCCACTAGGTTAGCGAAAATCTTCCCAAGTGCGTCCCCTGAGTGCTGGCGAAACTGTGGCCACAGGGGCAATGCTCATCATATTTGGTGGGAGTGTCCTGTGATTCAACCTGTATGGCAAAAATGCTTCACGGTCCTACAGAGTATCAGCATCCGGCTCCCCAGGCTGTTTACCCCAGCTCTTCTCCACCTAAATCTACATCCCCTACCTAAACACCACACATATATTTGTATTTACCTGTTTATGACTATCAAATACTCTATAGCATGTTCATGGAAAAAGGAACTACCTCCGAGTTGGTCTGTTGTTTGTAATAATATGGCTTATATATATATACCATGGAAAAGGATATCTTTTATAAATGAAATAAATCTGATCTGTTTGAGCTGGTCTGGGCAGATTGGAAAGAGCTCCACAACACAGACTGGAAACCCAACGCAGTTGCCCATGACGCTTAACTAACTGACTGTGCCCTCGCTACGCCTACTACTCATATAACACGACTGTGACCAAGCCCTAAATACCCCCCCTTTTTTTTTCTTTCTTTCCCCTAGACCCCCCCCTCAACCCCATTTACCTACCATCCCTTGCTTACATATGAATATATGATACTTAGAGGGCATGATGCCCTCCTCCTGCTCTCAAGCTTATTACCCATGTTTTAAGGATTGATAAGACAAGTTCAGACCCTGCATTTCTCATTATGTTGAACTGTTTCTTTAATTTTTATGTAGTTGAATGTATGTCATATCTCTAAAATTTGTCCTGACAAATTGGAGCTGCGTCTCCTCAATTTGTGAACATTCATCTCATTATTTTTCAATAAAAATTATTTAAATAAAAAAAAATAAAACAAAACAAAAAAAAAACAATGGGAGCTGCCATGTTGTAACTGGTTACCTTCTCTGCTGTGGCCAATTAGGGACAGTTATAAATAGGTCCCAATATTGTGCAGCCAATGGCTGTGTGGTATATAACAGTATTCTGCGCTTCCATTTCTAACAGGAACTGAAAAGCTCTCAATTTTATAATTGAATTACAGGAAAAGGGGACAAAATAAATAATTGAAGTGTTTATTGTCCCTTTAATCACCTAACCATTCAACTAAATCCCTTAAACATTCTAAGATGTATGAAATATAAAAATGTGATAGCCTTATGAATGTGAAAACAGAATCATTGTTTAAGCTTTTTTTATTTCTCCGTTAATTTAGTTACACTGAATAGGATACATCATGTCTTTGGAACTTTCTCAATACTGTATTTTTTAGTATCTTGTACAGATAATTATTTTTGCTGTTTTTATAATTTATAAATTATTAATTAGATTTGCTTCAAATGTACAGAAATTGTAATAGTGATGGTCTTACTTAGATTTTTTTTATAGCAATTAGAATAGTGCTGTAAAAGTTCTAACTATTTGTAAAATTATATAGCCAATCAAATGTAGACTATGGGGGGGGGGACTATATTTATATGTATGTGTTATATATATATATATATATATATATATATATATATATATATATATATATATATATATATATATATATATTAATGTGTGTCTGTGTGCAAGTAAAATGCACATGCACACTTGCCATAAGTTGACGGTTACATCTCTGTCTAGTTACTCCTGTACATATTATCATACTCATGCTCCCTGTAACTCTTCCTTGCTGTTCCACACTAGCTGTGTTTCTTTAACTCCCCCTTCCTCCTGCAGTCTCCATTACCATATAACCTTGCCACTTGTCACTTCTTCCTCAGGTCGGACAGTTTTGGGCCATGCCTCAAAGGACATTCTCCTGCAAGGTCCGGGAATCGCTGCTGAACACTGCTACATTGAAAATATTCGAGGCACACTTACCCTGCACCCCTGCGGGAATCCTTGTGCCATAGATGGTCTGCCCATCAGCCAGCCTACCCGACTGACACAAGGTAGGGTCTGAACTCACTCAAGCATACAAGTAAAGGGAAGTAGAGATCATATCCAGAACTGAACATAGAATTACAGGAATACAAGAGACGGTAGATGCTAAAAATGTCTACCACATAAAAGGCTACTGTTTAAACTTTTTTTTTATGAAAAAAGGTTAACTCATTTTTCTATCATGTTTATAAAAAAGCAGCAGTCAAACATATTAAAAATATTTGTGTCAAAAAAGGGTTAAAGGGATATGAAACCCAATTTCTTTCTTTCTTGATTCAGATAGATCATGCAGTTTTAAAGAACTTTATAATTTTCTTCTATTATCAATTTCTCTTCATTCTCTTGGTATCTTTTGTGAAAAAGCAGGAATGTAAACTTAGAAAACCTGCCCATTTCTGGAGAACTATGACAAAAGTTTTGCAAGAAAGTTATACATTTGCAAAAACACTAGATGGCAGCACTTTTTTTTCTGCCATGTAGTGTAAAAGATGCCTACCTAGGTATCTCTTCAACAAAGAATATCATGGGAACAATGCAAATTTGATAATAGAAGGAAATTGGAAACTTTTTAAAATTGTATGTTGTCAGAATCACAAAATAAATGTTTGGGGTTTTATATCCCTTTAAGTAAAAGCTATTTACATTTTTAAGGTGAAACTAACAGGAAGTCATGATATTGTGGTTGATTGGGACAACTAAGTGGAAAATGGAAGCATTTTGCAATAAACTTCCATTTGCAAAAATGCTTCTAATTAGGATTGAAATACACCCATGCACATTTAAATTGTGTCCTTTCTATCCCTTTAAATACACATTGTTCCAAAATGGCTAATGCTAAAACGCACACCCTAACAAATAAGAACATGTCATTTTCCCACTATAATGTCCCTTTAAGGACTGGTTGCTCACTGGCTCGGCACACGGAAAAATAATAAAAAAAATTCAGTAAGGAACCTGCATTTACAAAAAAATACATGAACAAAAAAACCCCAAAATGTTGTGTCCTAGTTGCTTGGATTTCCAGTGTTTGTAGTAGCAATAAGGAAACTAATGTTTTGCTTTGAAATCAGGTGGATGTAATATGTAATCATGCAAATTCTATATACACCAACAGTTTAAGTCACAAGTCTAAAAATCGCATGTGCAGATTGTCATACTGAAAATAATAAGAGCAATACACATCATAATATCTATATGTTAAAGGAATATGAAACCCAATTTTTTCTTTCTTTCTTTCAAGATTCAGATTAGGGGGTCAATTTATTATATATCGAGCGGACATGATTCGCAAATTTATAATACAAATGTCCCTTTAACTAAAAAGGGTTTACTTATAATGGTATTTGTATGCCAACTTATTACAACTATTAAAACAAATAGTAAATAAATAGTTTTCTTAATTGATATTAGAAGTATAGCTGTTTAAAAATGACCTTTAACCCCTTAACGACCATGACGTACCATGTACATCACTGGTCGTTAAGGGTTTCCTTGCTAACAATAGTGCGGGTCACGCTGCAAGCGGTAAGACTGCACTTTGTACTCTCCCTCCACCCTTCTGGTCACTGGAAATAGCGTGGTCTTGCTGGTCCTCAAGGTGTAAATGTCGCACGTACCTTTTTTGAAAGGATTTTGAATAAAAGAGAAAAAAAAAAATATGAGAGTGTTTTTTTCTTCTGTTTTATGGTGTAAAATTGGATGCAATCTTCCCAACTTTTTCCTACAAATAAACCCAGGTGGTCATTGCACCGGAAATGAGAACAGAATGACCGCACTTGGTCCACAGCTGTAAGAAGTTGTGTTTTTAACTCTTCAGATCCTGGAAAGATTAAATTATAGGAAATGCCTTGTTTATATAATAGGATTCTGCCAGTAGGAGGGTACATTTTGCATTCTCCTGTGGTTTGTAGGCCGTCTCTCATTTAGGGCCATTGTGTTTATGCAGGAATACTGCTCGTTCCCCTGCCTTCCAGTTGATAACTGTTTTGTTTTTAAAACTGATTACATGGTGACAGTTGTGTCCCTGGCAGACTATGACAAAATGCATTATTCTGTGTTTTTAGCTGCACCCCTATTGTCCCCCTCCCCAGGGGCCATGCTCCCCCTCCTCAATTATGTGGACCCTTTGTCTCAGCCTCTGGCAGACCCAGGCAGACAGATGTGTCTGTTTAAAACATGAAGACCTTGTAAATATCCCATTGTGATCCCTGTCCTACAGGGCTTTGAGTGTTTGGAAATAAGTGTAAACCTAATGCTTAATTTATGTTTTTATAGGGAAGACTGGAGAAGAATGCTATGCCAAGAGAGAGAGAGATAATGTGCATATTTGTGTAAATGAGTGTGTGCAAGAGAGTATCTGTGTGTTTATGAATCTTCCCTAAACAAACCAAATAGAAAAACAACATTTTGAAGGGGTGATCTCTCTTGCTCCCTTCCGGACAAGCACTGTGGGTGTCTGTAGTATGTGTTTATCTAAGAGTACAAGCTACAATATATGCATGACAATGACTCATATGTTAGGTGTAAATTAGGCAGTTAGTGTTTATGTTGAGTATTAGATGATCTGTGTGTGAAAAGTGTTTGTGTCTGTTGCAGGTTGTGTAAGTATACGGCTGCAGAGGTTCTGTGTATATGGGGAGGTTGTGTGTGTGTAGCTATATGTATAGAGGAAGTTTTGTGTGTATAAGCTGCAGTTGCATATTATTTACACTGTGTATAGAGTTATATGTATTTAGGGGTGCACTGAATGTGTGAGGGGTGTGCAGTGGGGGCTTGCTGTCTGTGTACATAGGGATACTTAGAATGGGTTGGGGGATGGGGTAGGATTCCTGGATATATGAACCAAGAAAATGCATCCAAAATAGTCTGGATTTTACTGTCATGTTACTATGTATAACCATCATTTACCAAAGCTATAATTACCAGGAAGAAAGACAGAGAAGGGGGAAATGTGCAAGAGAGAGAGAGAGGGAAAGTGAGAGAAGGAAAGACAATCAGACACACACAGACAGGAAGAGAGTGCTTGAGAACAAGAAGGAAGGAGAGTGCCAAAAAGAAAATCAGTAGGGAAAATGAAAAGAACAAGCGAAGTACTAATATTATACATCAGGTCATTTTGAGGAACTCTGTATATGCTAAAGAATTTAGAACATAAAAGCAGCCTGCGCCATATGTTCAAAGCATTAACACCCAGCTGCAACCAACCTGCGAAATAACAGGCACAAAGGGACATTAGTATTCTGATTTATTCTACCAATTTATAGGACAACTGTTTCCGTGTCTCTGGATTTATCAGTTTAGGTTTAAAGTGTTTAATTTTTGAAATATACATTTTTGTAATATTTATTTTTTCACTAGAGATTTGACTATAAAGAAAATAAAAAAAATCTAAATTGATTGAAAATGAGAAATAAAGCTACTGGATTAATAATGTTCTATATGAACGGCAACAGCATAAATCAGGTAAAATAAAATAGTTTACAACACCTATCATCTCTCAGTAAAAATGCCGGTTACTAATACATTGTTGGAAGCTGGCCCCAAAAAAATAAATCTATAAATAAAGTTTAGTTTAATAAGGACACTTAAACACATGAAAGTCAAATTTAAAGGGACAGTTTACTCAAAAAATGTCTCCCCTTTAATTTGTCCCCAATGATCCACTTTACCTGCTGGAGTGTAATACATTGTTTACAAGTATATCCATTACCCTTATATTGGCATTTGAAATAGTTTATTTAGCCTGTGGTATCCCCACCCATCCTGAAAGTTTGTGTCCTCGAGGCCAAGCTGTGTTAACACAGCCAGTAGAAGAAATTACACTCCCAGTGAGGTATAGAAGAGATAAGGTAATAAAAGGTTAATTTTCCATTGTTCTTTCCAAGTAATGGTGATTGGTTTATGGACAGATATGAGATAAAGAAGCATGTATATGTACACAATGTGATAAAGTAATGAGATCTGATTATACCTACAAGCTCAACCCATTTTATTAGGTTGTGGCTTCAAAACACAAAAGCAGCTAATTCATATACACAAATAAGCCTTAAAAAAAGCATTTCTCATACATTTTATACTCTGTAGCTGGTAAAAAAAGTAATTGGAAACACATTAAGGGAAAAACAATGTTATAATATACTGTCCCTTTTAAGCTTTCATGTTTCAGACATGAGTATATAATTTCAAACTATCCAATGTAATTCAATTATCAAACTGACTTCATTCCCTAAAAGCATATCTAGGTAGGCTCGGAACTGTGCACGTGTCCTATCGCCAAATAACTACTGCAATATAATGCTCAGTGTTATTTATTATTATAAATGCTGTTCCCTTCTAGTGCTAAACAATGAATAACATTTTTAAAAACCTTGTCACAAACTCGGCTGGCATAAAGTGCTCAGGACACACACACAATTCTGAGCCTACCTAGGATACCAAGAGAACAACGTTTTTGATAATAGAAATAAATTTGAATGTTGGTTAACGTCACATGCTCTATCTAAATCATGAAAGTTTAATTTTGGCATTCCCTTTAAATTGCAAGTTTATAAAAAAAACACCAATTAAATGGTACAAATACCTGACACTGAGATGTGATATGACTTTGGCAGGTGTCTGAAATAACTATCACTTTGTGGGTGGTGCACAGCTAGACATACGGCCGGCAATTGTTCATGCCTTAGATTTTTGTGGGAGTTACAGAAACACCTTTAAAATGGTAAAATCTATTAAAACCGCTAATAAAGGGGTCTTCTCATATGCTCTGTGCTGTTACATTCCAAAGACAAGAAACAAGCTGTAATAAAAAAGGTTCTGTTGCTACGTTTTACAACTGTTGTGGCTGACGTGAAAAGACTCATGATGTAATAAACTGAGGGTAATAACTTGTTAGCTATGGAAAAGAATATCTTTATTGGACCAACTATATATAAATATAGCCTAAGCTTTAAACACTACTGGGTTTCTTCATAAGAGAAGCATTTTTTAAAATGTATTTTTAGCACAAAAGTATTTGCTCCTAAGGGGGGGGGGGCATGCAAGGGAGTGAGGTAAAGTCAGGGATAATAAAGGAGGGGTTTGCATGAAAGTCACTTTGGGCTCGATTTACCAAAGCCCTACGGCTGCAAGTTCTCACAAGAACTTGCTCACCGTAATTTATCAAGCAGCGGTCACCAAACCGCCGCTTCCTTAACCTCTTCGCCACCTCTAAGGTGGTTAAATTTAATCTCTGCGGTCGAGTCCAACCGAGGAGATTGACAACTCCTGCCCGCGCGTGATTGGCCGCGCTCGTGTGCAATGGTGATTACCTGCGGGTAATTTCGCCCCGCCACAGGCGAGCTGAGGCGTACAGGGGCGCATATACGTGCCCCTGTACGCCTCAGCTTTGATAAATCTAGCCCTTAGTATTTTTCTTTTTACTTGAAAGGCTGAAAAGCAATAGTGTTAAATAGTTGAAAAAATGGAAATAGATAGATTAACCCCGCTTAGTTTAGAAGCTGAAAACGATATTAAACCCACATTTTTTTTCTTTCATGATTCAGCCAGGACATACAATTTTAAACGTTCCAATTCACTTCCATTATATAAATGTGCACAATATTTTTATATGCACACTTTCTGAGGCACCAGATCCAACTGAGCATATGCAAGGATTCACAGTATATATGAAAATGCATTTTGTGATTGGCCGATAACTATCACATGATGCATTAGGAGAAAAAATGCATCTAACTGTCTTTTTATTATGCATTTATTGATTATGTTATTCTGCTGTGTTTAGTAGTCCTTTAATAAAGCAAATTAGAGAACGGAAATAAATTGAAAAGTTGCTTAAAATTGCATGCTCTGACTGAATAATAATATAAAAAAAGGGGGTTTCATGTTCCTTTAACCTTCCCCTACATCTGCCCCTGTTTGGCCTCTTCAGGAGGATTAGATAAGATACTGCAAAACAATGCAAGTTTTACTTACAAAATGACAGTAGCAAGCCTTGTCTATTCCAAGATCAAGTCCAGATTGGCTCCTCCAAGTAAGACAAGTAGTGGTGTGAGTCATTGAAAAACAATTGCATCAAACAAGGTGTTAATATATCTAGAAAACTTGTACATTCATTGAAAAAGTTTTTTTATGTCTCTTTAAAGGAACAGTTTACTCTTAAATTGTCTCCCCTTTAATTTGTTCCCAAATAATGAATTTTACCTGCTGGAGTGTATTAAATTGTTTACAAATAGCTCATTTACCTTTATATCAGCAATTGAAATAGCAGATTTTGCCTCAGGTATCTCTACCAATACTAAAAGTTTCTATACTTAAGCATAGGCTATAGAGAAGATAAGTAATAAAATGTTAATTTTCAAATGTTCTCTCTAAGTTTTGGGCTTTGGTATACAGATATATAAGACATGGAAGCATGTGTGTGTACAGAAAGTGATAACATTAGATCTGATTTTACCTGCAAGCTCAACCAGCTATTTCATATACAAAAATATAAAGAAATAAATATAAAGAAGCCATTTCTCATACATTTTATACTCTGCAGCTGGTATAACTGAGCTTATGTCCCTGCTTTTCAACAAAAGATACCAAAAGAACAAAGAAAAACTGATAATAGAAGTAAATTAGAAAGTTGTTTATAATCACATGCGCTTTCTGATTAATGAAAGAAAAATGTTGGGTTTTATATCTCTTTAAGGGAAAAACAATTTTACAGTACACCGTCCCTTTAAACCGAATCTATACATCCATTTTATATCACTTCACAGCAGTTTATGCGTTTTTCAGGGTGCTTCTTTAAAAATGTTAACGAAAAAAAAGCTGCTCTGTCCATCTTGGTGCATATTTAAAATTAGATTTCTTGGTGGATAATGTAATCTGTGCTTTGTGAGGCCTTGCAAACTGATACGTAGTACAGTGCATACCACGATTCCTGCGGTGATGGCTGGAGCTCTCAGAAAGACACAGTCATGTACTTAGAGGGCGATTTATCAAGCTGAGGTGGACAGGGGCGCATATACGCGCCCCTGTCAGCCGCAGCTCGCCTCTGGCGGGCTGAATTCCCCTGAAGGAATTCAATATTGCACACAAGTGCCATTTTGCACTTGCATGCAATCCCGCCCCATGCTGCGCACAGCCAATCACGCGCGGGCAGGAGCTGTCAATCTCCCTGTCAGACAAGACCGGGGAAATTGAATTTCTCCACCTTAGAGGTAGCGAAGAGGTTAGGAAAGCAGCGGTCTGATGACCGCTGCTTGTTAAATACGGCGTGCAGGTTCTCTTGTGAGAACCTGCAGCTGTAGTGGGTCGAAAGGCTTTCAAAGCCTTTGATAAATCGACCCCTCAGGGGGGTGAGATAAGTATTTATAGGAGTACAGACACAGGGCGTTATACTGTTATCTATCTACACCCCTGCCATAAGCGTATCATTTTGTTCCGGACATACATAAGCAACTTTATCACTAATAATGTGAATTATCTAAACGTATGATACATTGCACGTGTGTCAAATGTTTTCAAAGGAGCAGTCCCTTATTTCAGACTTATTTCGTAATAAAGTATTATAGTCTAATCAGTAAGTAATGCATTCACAGTATGTTTGTATGAATGTCATACAATGAAATATTATGTGATTATTATAAGGCGTTTTATATTAAAATTCAAAACTAGTTTTCCATCCAAGTCAAAGGTATAAGACGTACTGCATTAATAAGGTATGAATCATAGAAAATAGCACAGCACTTACTGCCAGTATCCAGGTGCACGCTGTCAGGACCCTGCATAGATCCCAAATAAATGCAATATGTGAAAGACCGCAGCACCAAAAGATGTGTATCAGTATCATATATTGTCTCACTAATAAAGGATATTGATACACATCTTGTGGTGCTGCTGTCTTTCACATATTAATAAGGTATGAGCAGAAAGAAATCACGTGTTAGGAAAAAGTGATGTCTCACAGAATTCTGTTCATTTAAAGGGACAGTTTACTCAAAAATGTTCTCCCCTTTAATTTGTTCCCAATGATTCCCTTTACTTGCTGGAGTGTATTAAATTGTTTACAAGTATTTCCATTAACCTTATATTGGCATTTGATTTTTTTTTTTAACCTGTGGTATCCCCACCCATCCTGAAAGTTTTTGGCCTCGAGGCCAAGCTGTGTTAACACAGCCAGTAGAATAAATTACACTCCCAGTGGGGTATAGAAGAGATAAGATAATAAAATTTTAATTTTCCATTGTTCTCTCCAAGTATTGATGATTGGTTTATGGACAGATATAAGATAAAGAAGCAGGCATATGTACACAATGTGATAAAGTAATGAGATCTGATTATACCTACAAGTTCAACCCATTTTATTAGGTTGTGGCTTAAAAATACAAAATCAGCTAATTCGTATACACAAATAAGCCTTAAAAAAGCAAATCCCATACATTTTATACTCTGCAGCTGGGAAAAAATGTATTTGGAAATACATTAAGGGAAAAACAATTTTACAGTATACTGTCCCTTTAAGTACAAAGATAATCCTGAGAATGATGCAGAACATTGATGAGAAAAAAATTAAAGGGATATGAAACTCACATTTTTTTCTTTTAAGTTTCAGATAGAGCATATGATTTTAAACAACTTCCCTATTTACTTCAACCAGCAAAGTTGCTTCATTCCTTTGGTATTCTTTATTGAAGGAGCAGCAATGAACTACTGGGAGCTAACTGAAGACATTGGGTTAACCAATGACAAGAAGCCTATATGTGCAGCCACCAATCATAAGATAGCTACCAGTAAAGCATTGCTAATCCTGAGCCTACCTAGGTATGCTTAACAAAGCAAATTAGATAATAGAAGTAGGTTAGAAAGTTGATTAAAAGGGTGTGCTCTATCTGAATCATGAAAAAAAATAATGTTGGGGTTTTATGTCACTTTAAACTGAACCTTATTAAACAATGGGGGGCTGATTATCACAAAGTCGCTAGCAAGAAATCATAAAAAGAATTAGGGGCTTTTGTAATGTCTTTCCTTCATACACATAAACCTGTATAGCGAGATGAACAGCTCGCAAGGTAATATTTGCCGTTATAAAATGATTTGAGGGACCTCACGGCACTGACAAGATTTCTTAGATCACTTCACCAGAGAACTTTAGATAATCAAGTCCTAGTAGCGAACAATGCAGATAATGAGTTAGAAAGGCTGGGGATTGCAGAGACATGCTGGAAAAGAAACAGGCTGGGTAAAAAAGGGACAGAATAGAGCATGGTGACAGTTTTCTAAAAACCCTGGGGAAGAGACACAATGGCTAAAAAGGGACAGAATAGAGCATAGTGACAGGTTCCTAAAGACCCTGGGGAAGAGACACGATGGGTAAAAATGGACAGAAAAGACATGGTGACAGGTTCCTAAAGACCCTGGGGAAGAGACACGATGGGTAAAAAGGGACATAATAGAGCATGGTGACAGGTTGCTAAATACCCTGGGGAAGAGACAGGATGGATAAAAAGGGACATAATAGAGCATAGTGACAGGTTCCTAAAGACCCTGGGGAAGAGACACGATGGGTAAAAATGGACAGAAAAGAGCATGGTGACAGGTTCCTAAAAACCCTGGGGAAGAGACACGATGGGTAAAAAGGGACATAATAGAGCATGGTGACAGGTTGCTAAATATCCTGGGGAAGAGACAGGATGGATAAAAAGGGACAGAATATAGCATGGTGACAGTTTCCTAAAGACCCTGGGGAAGAGACAGGATGGGTAAAAAGGGACAGAATAGAGCACAGTGACAGGTTCCTAAAGACCCTAGGGAAGAGACACGATGGGTAAAAAGGGACAGAATAGAGCACAGTGACAGGTTCCTAAAGACCCTGGGGAAGAGACAGGATGGGTAAAAAGGGGACAGAATAGAGCATGGTGACAGGTTCCTAAAGACCCTGGGGAAGAGACAGGATGGGTAAAAAGGGGACAGAATAGAGCATGGTGACAGGTTCCTAAAAACCCTAGGGAAGAGACACGATGGGTAAAAAGGGACAGAATAGAGCATGGTGACAGGTTCCTAAAGACCCTGGGGAAGAGACAGGATGGGTAAAAAGGGACAGAATAGAGCATGGTGACAGGTTCCTAAAGACCCTGGGGAAGAGACAGGATGGGTAAAAAGGGACATAATAAAGCATGGTGACAGGTTGCTAAATACCCTGGGGAAGAGACAGGATGGATAAAAAGGGACAGAATAGAGCATGGTGACAGTTTCCTAAAGACCCTGGGGAAGAGACAGGATGGGTAAAAAGGGACAGAATAGAGCATGGTGACAGGTTCCTAAAGACCCTAGGGAAGAGACACGATGGGTAAAAAGGGACAGAATAGAGCATGGTGACAGGTTCCTAAAGACCCTGGGGAAGAGACAGGATGGGTAAAAAGGGACATAATAGAGCATGGTGACAGGTTCCTAAAGACCCTAGGGAAGAGACACGATGGGTAAAAAGGGACATAATAGAGCATGGTGACAGGTTCCTAAAGACCCTGGGGAAGAGACAGGATGGGTAAAAGGGGGACAGAATAGAGCATGGTGACAGGTTCCTAAAAACCCTAGGGAAGAGACACGATGGGTAAAAAGGGACAGAATAGAGCATGGTGACAGGTTCCTAAAGACCCTGGGGAAGAGACAGGATGGGTAAAAAGGGACAGAATAGAGCATGGTGACAGGTTCCTAAAGACCCTGGGGAAGAGACAGGATGGGTAAAAAAGGGACAGAATAGAGCATGGTGACAGGTTCCTAAAAACCCTGGGGAAGAGACACGATGGGTAAAAATGGACAGAAAAGAGCATGGTGACAGGTTCCTAAAGACCCTGGGGAAGAGACACGATGGGTAAAAATGGACAGAATAGAGCATGGTGACAGGTTCCTAAAAACCCTGGGGAAGAGACAGGATGGGTAAAAATGGACAGAAAAGAGCATGGTGACAGGTTCCTAAAAACCCTGGGGAAGAGACACAATGGCTAAAAAGGGACATAATAGAGCATAGTGACGGGTTCCTAAATACCCTGGGGAAGAGACACGATGGGTAGAAAGGGACAGAATAGAGCATGGTGACAGGTTCCTAAAGACCCTGGGGAAGAGACAGGATGGGTAAAAAAGGGACAGAATAGAGCATGGTGACAGGTTCCTAAAAACCCTGGGGAAGAGACACAATGGCTAAAAAGGGACAGAATAGAGCATGGTGACAGGTTCCTAAAAACCCTGGGGAAGAGACACAATGGGTAAAAATGGACAGAAAAGAGCATGGTGACAGGTTCCTAAAGACCCTGAGGAAGAGACACAATGGGTAAAAAGGGACAGAATAGAGCATGGTGACAGGTTCCTAAAGACCCTGGGGAAGAGACAGGATGGGTAAAAGGGGACAGAATAGAACATGGTGACAGGTTCCTAAAAACCCTGGGGAAGATACAGGATGTGTAAAAAGGGACAGAATAGAGCATGGTGACAGGTTGCTAAAGAGGCTAAGGAAGAGACAGGCTACAGAAGATAAACATATTAGTAGGAAATGAAAGCTAATGAATGGGAGATAATGTACATATAAAACACGAATAGAGCATGGTGACAGGTTCCTAAAAACCCCGGGGAAGAGACACAATGGCTAAAAAGGGACAGAATAGAGCATGGTGACAGATTCCTAAAAACCCTGGGGAAGAGACAGGATGGGTAAAAATGGACAGAAAAGAGCATGGTGACAGGTTCCTAAAAACCCTGGGGAAGAGACAGGATGGGTAAAAATGGACAGAAAAGAGCATGGTGACAGGTTCCTAAAGACCCTGGGGAAGAGACAGGATGGGTAAAAATGGACAGAATAGAGCATGGTGACAGGTTCCTAAAAACCCCGGGGAAGAGACAGGATGGGTAAAAATGGACAGAAAAGAGCATGGTGACAGGTTCCTAAAAACCCTGGGGAAGAGACACAATGGCTAAAAAGGGACATAATAGAGCATAGTGACAGGTTCCTAAATACCCTGGGGAAGAGACACGATGGGTAAAAAGGGACAGAATAGAGCATGGTGACAGGTTCCTAAAAACCCTGGGGAAGAGACACAATGGCTAAAAAGGGACAGAATAGAGCATGGTGACAGGTTCCTAAAGACCCTGGGGAAGAGACAGGATGGGTAAAAAAGGGACAGAATAGAGCATGGTGACAGGTTCCTAAAAACCCTGGGGAAGAGACACAATGGCTAAAAAGGGACAGAATAGAGCATGGTGACAGGTTCCTAAAGACCCTGGGGAAGAGACAGGATGGGTAAAAAAGGGACAGAATAGAGCATGGTGACAGGTTCCTGAAGACCCTGGGGAAGAGACACAATGGGTAAAAAGGGACAGCATAGAGCATAGTGACAGGTTCCTAAAGACCCTGAGGAAGAGACAGGATGGGTAAAAGGGGACAGAATAGAACATGGTGACAGGTTCCTAAAAACCCTGGGGAAGAGACAGGATGGATAAAAAGGGACAGAATAGAGCATAGTGACGGGTTCCTAAAGACCCTGGGGAAGAGACAGGATGGGTAAAAAGGGACAGAATAGAGCATGGTGAGTTTCCTAAAGACCCTGGGGAAGATACAGGATGTGTAAAAAGGGACAGAATAGAGCATGGTGACAGGTTGCTAAAGAGGCTAAGGAAGAGACAGGCTACAGAAGATAAACATATTAGTAGGAAATGAAAGCTAATGAATGGGAGATAATGTACATATAAAACACTTTGCAAATACTTTAGCTTTAGCTTAGACAGCATGAGGAATAGCAAAAGTGACCCAGATTCCCTCACCCTATTCCATAATCCTATTTTTCTCTTTATGTGTCTTTTGGCAACACTGATATCTAATATTGTACCAATAAACATACATTTGAGAGACAAACAGGGTAATAAAACAGATGCAGAATCAATGGAGAGAGTGAAAAAGAGAGATAGTTGGGAATGCATAAAGTCTGGAAAGGAGAATCAGGTTGGTAAAGAGACATTTTGGGGGTGGAGGTGTTGAGAAAAACTAAAAATGAAGGGATGAAATACAGAGACAAGTGGTGCATAGAGACAGCCTGGGAAATAGAGAGACAGGATAGAAAAAGTTTAGGAATGGACCTAAAGGATAAAGAGTAAATAGACAGACAGGCTACAACTAAAGCAATGGGGGAAATCTATAGAAGGGGACAATTATAAACAGAAAATATTATGGCATGAAATGAACAGAAAATGAGAGTAAAATAGAGAAGTTGTGAGAACAGATATGGGGAGATGAAGTCAGATATGGGGAGTAATAAGAGACTGAACAATAAAATGACAAGATGGAAAGAGATGAGTTTGAGAGACAAAGGTGATACAGAGTGAGGGAGTGAGATAAATACAGTGAATATTATACTGGAGTATGCTAAAGAATGGAAGAGAGAAAGAGTAATTATTATACAGAGTATTAGAGAGACTGCGATTGATAACAAGAGACAGACGATAAAAGTGGGAGTACAATGGAGGAGTGAGGAGACAACAAGAGTAATGGGATAAAAGAGAGGTAGTAGGTTTGTCACAGAGACTGTCTAACACAGGAAAGTGATATAAAACAACATGAGACGGAGTAAGAATAAAGGAATGAGAGACGAGAAAGACAATGCGAAAAGGAAGAAAGAGAAATAATAGCAGGATACAGGGAGCGAGAGAAAAACCGAGACAGAGCGCGTAAGAGGGAGCTGGAAAAGATGTCAGTCAGATTTATGGGAGGGTCAGAGGGGGCAGGGTGAATGGGCAGAGGAAGAGAGGGGGATTGGAGGCTGACCCCCTCCTGTCCTTCTAGGGGTGGAAATTCACGGATCCTATGATTGGAGCCGAGAGCAGCCGGTTACGAGAGGGGCCCTCCCCCTGAAAGGGAGCCAGCTGATGGGGGAGAGAAATAGAAAGAAAGGGAGGAGAACGAAAAAGGGAGGAGAGAGAAAGAGAGAAAGGGAGGAGAGTGAGAGAAAGAAAGAGATAACGGCCGATTGATTTGGTACAAAAATCTACCTCTAGTAAAGAATTGTGCCAGGCTGAGGGCACCGTGCCAGATCTCACCCCTCCATCCACTTCACCCACTGACCGAGGCACCACATCCCATTCCCTCAGTACTCCCGGAGTTGAGACGAGGACAGGAACCGGCAGAAATACACACATGCAAATATACCTACCCCTGGGATGTAAATATAGGATACAAGGAGAGCTGAGACACTGCATAGTTTATATTCAGGAACAATTACCCCGGGCAGACAAGTTTTTCTGTTTATGAGAAAGGTGAGTGATTCGGGGTAGACTGTAGAGCTAGGGCCGGGCAGACACAGTGGCAGGAAGAACACAGCCTGGTAATGCTGACACAGTAATGTTGGTAGACCCTGCCATAAGAGTCTAGTTAATTTGGCATAATGACACACGAGTCTGGTATTGATGGCACTCTGTAAAATGGGTTTGATAATCCTGGTACAGGAATTTTATATTGTTTGGATATTGGATACAACTTTGGTAATGTTGGCACATGAGCCTGGTAATTCTGGCACAGATGTCTTAATGTTGGCACTTCTACACAGGAACCTAGTATTGTTTGCACTTGGCACACCTGCCATGCTGTCACACAGGAGCTTTGGGATGAGTCTGGTAATATTGGCATTCTCTGGGACAGGATTCTGGTAATCTTGGTATGGAATTCTGACACACTGCACTTGTAATGCTTGGACACTTGTCACATGATTTTGATAACTAGTGCAAGAAGCACAGACATATCATTTTGGTAACTTGTGCACAAAGAGCACTGTGCAAGATTGTACCACTAGTATATACTGCAACACAAATAGTTTAGTTACTTTGGAATGAGTCATTTTCATTGGGGGGGGGGGGTTTAGAAGTTTAATCTGACATTTGGGCAGTGCTGTGTGTGATTTATACTAATAATAATTCCATTGCATGTGTACACTTGCAGTTATTGCTAGAATTAAGTCTCTCTACAAGTGTGTGAATAATGAATGTATACTATACCTCCAGGCTAGTATGGGATCCCCCACAATATATAGACTGCGCCAACTATTAGCCAACTAATAGGGCTCCAAAGCTCTATGGTTACATGAATATAAAAGGGCAGTCGTTGTATAAATACACTTTTTATTGGTCAACTAAATTGACTTTATGCTCTTATTTGAATGATGGGAGAATTAGCTGAGTCACAAATAAGGCAACTCTATAATGTGGCATTTGTCAGTGGAAGGTAACCGTGTACTGTGTCATACAATGAGTGGGGACACCAAGTTCATCACTTAGTTTTGTCAGTTAGTAAAAGGAGAGAGATGCTTTGTTGTGTCACTCAATGAATAGAGAGAGACACGGTGTTGTGTCAAGCAGTGAGTGAATGAAAGCACAGTGTTGTGTCAAGCAGTGAGTGAATGAAAACAGTGTTGTGTCAAGCAGTGAGTGAATGAAAACACAGTGTTGTGTCAAGCAGTGAGTGAAGGGAGACACAGTGTTGTGTCAAGCAGTGAGTGAAGGGAGGCACAGTGTTGTGTCAAGCAGTGAGTGAATGAAAACACAGTGTTGTGTCAAGCAGTGAGTGAAGGGAGACACGGTGTTGTGTCAAGCAGTGAGTGAATGAAAACACTGTGTTGTGTCAAGCAGTGAGTGAAGGGAGGCACAGTGTTGTGTCAAGCAGTGAGTGAAGGGAGGCACAGTGTTGTGTCAAACAGTGAGTGAAGGGAGGCACAGTGTTGTGTCAAGCAGTGAGTGAATGAAAACACAGTGTTGTGTCAAGCAGTGAGTGAAGGGAGGCACAGTGTTGTGTCAAGCAGTGAGTGAAGGGAAACACAGTGTTGTGTCAATCAGTGAGTGAAGGGAGACACAGTGTTGTGTCAAGCAGTGAGTGAAGGGAAACACTGTGTTGTGTCAAGCAGTGAGTGAATGAAAACACTGTGTTGTGTCAATCAGTGAGTGAAGGGAAACACTGTGTTGTGTCAATCAATGAGTGAAGGGAAACACTGTGTTGTGTCAATCAGTGAGTGAAGGGAAACACTGTGTTGTGTCAAGCAGTGAGTGAAGGGAGACACGGTGCTGTGTCAAGCAGTGAGTGAATGAAAACACTGTGTTGTGTCAATCAGTGAGTGAAGGGAAACACAGTGTTGTGTCAAGCAGTGAGTGAAGGGAGACACGGTGTTGTGTCAAGCAGTGAGTGAAGGCAAACACAGTGTTGTGTCAATCAGTGAGTGAAGGGAGATACAGTGTTGTGTCAATCAGTGAGTGAATGAAAACACTGTGTTGTGTCAATCAGTGAGTGAAGGGAAACACTGTGTTGTGTCAATCAGTGAGAGAAGAGAAACAGTGTTGTGTCAATCAGTGAGTGAAGGGAAACACTGTGTTGTGTCAATCAGTGAGAGAAGAGAAACAGTGTTGTGTCAAGCAGTGAGTGAAGGGAAACACTGTGTTGTGTCAAGCAGTGAGTGAAGGGAAACACTGTGTTGTGTCAAGCAGTGAGAGAAGGGAAACACTGTGTTGTGTCAAGCAGTGAGTGAATGAAAACACTGTGTTGTGTCAATCAGTGAGTGAATGAAAACACTGTGTTGTGTCAAGCAGTGAGTGAAGGGAGACACAGTGTTGTGTCAAGCAGTGAGTGAAGGGAGACACAGTGTTGTGTCAATCAGTGAGTGAAGGTAGACACAGTGTTGTGTCAACCAGTGAGTGAAGGTAGACACAGTGTTGTGTCAACCAGTGAGTGAAGGGAGACAGTGTTGTGTCAGCCAGTGAGTGAAGGGAAACACTGTGTTGTGTCAAGCATTGAGTGAATGAAAACACTGTGTTGTGTCAAGCAGTGAGTGAAGGGAGACACAGTGTTGTGTCAACCAGTGAGTGAAGGGAGACAGTGTTGTGTCAATCAGTGAGTGAAGGGAGACACAGTGTTGTGTCAATCAGTGAGTGAAGGGAGACACAGTGTTGTGTCAACCAGTGAGTGAAGGGAGACAGTGTTGTGTCAATCAGTGAGTGAAGGGATGCACTATATTTTTGTCACTCAGTGAGTGAAGGGAGACTGTATTTTTGTCACTCAGTGAGTGAAGGGAGGCACTGTGTTTTTGTCACTCAGTAAATGAAGGCAGGCACTGTGTCAGTTAGTTAAAGGAGAGAGAAATGCTGTATTGTGTCACTCAATGAATAGAGAGACACTGTATTGTGTCAACCAATCAGTGAAGGGAGACAGTGTTTTGTCAATCAGTGAGTGAAGGGAGACACAGTGTTGTGTCACTCAATGAATAGAGGGAGACACTGTGTTGTGTCAATCAGTGAGTGAAGGGAGACACAGTGTTGTGTCAATCAGTGAGTGAAGGGATGCACTATGTTTTTGTCACTCAGTGAGTGAAGGGAGGCACTGTGTTTTTGTCACTCAGTGAGTGAAGGGAGGCACTGTGTTTTTGTCACTCAGTGAGTGAAGGGAGGCACTGTGTTGTGTCATTCAGTGAGTGTAGGGAGGCACTGTGTTTTGTCACTCAGTGAGTGAAGGGTGGCACTGCGTTTTGTCACTCAGTGAGTGAAGGGAGGCACTCTGTTGTGTCACTCAGTGAGTGAAGGGAGGCAATGTGTTGTTTCTTTCAGTGAGTAGAGGGAGAAGGTGTTTTGTGTCACTGTGTTTTGCACAGTGTCAATCAGTTAGTGAAGGGAGGCACTTTGTTGTGTCAATCAGTGAGTGAAGGGAGACACAGTGTTGTGTCAACCAGTGAGTGAAGGGAGACAGTGTTGTGTCAATCAGTGAGTGAAGGGATGCACTATGTTTTTGTCACTCAGTGAGTGAAGGGAGACACTGTGTTTTTGTCACTCAGTGAGTGAAGGGAGGCACTGTGTTTTTGTCACTCAGTAAGTGAAGGGAGGCACTCTGTTGTGTCATTCAGTGAGTGTAGGGAGGCACTGTGTTTTGTCACTCAGTGAGTGAAGGGAGGCACTCTGTTGTGTCACTCAGTGAGTGAAGGGAGGCAATGTGTTGTTTCTTTCAGTGAGTAGAGGGAGAAGGTGTTTTGTGTCACTGTGTTTTGCACAGTGTCAATCAGTTAGTGAAGGGAGGCACTTTGTTTTGTCACTCAGTGAGTGAAGGGATGCACTATGTTTTGTCACTCAGTGAGTGAAGGGAGACACTGTGTCATTCAGTGAGTGAAGGGAGGCACTCTGTGTCATTCACTGAGTGAGTAGAGTAAAGGCTCTGTGTTGTGTTACTCAGTGAGTGGAGGGAAACACTGTGTTGTGTTTGTCAGTGAGTGGAGGGAGACATTGTCACTGACATTTTCAATCAGTGAGTGATGAGAGACGCCATGTTGTGTCAATCAGTGAGTGGACGGAGGCTGTGTATAGGGTCATTCACCGAGTTGAGTGATGCCCTCTGTTGTGTCACTCAATGAATAGAGGGAGACACTGTGTTGTGTAAATCAGTGAGTGAAGGGAGACACAGTGTTGTGTCAACCAGTGAGTGAAGGGAGACACAGTGTTGTGTCAACCAGTGAGTGAAGGGAGACAGTGTTGTGTCAATCAGTGAGTGAAGGGATGCACTATGTTTTTGTCACTCAGTGAGTGAAGGGAGACACTGTGTTTTTGTCACTCAGTGAGTGAAGGGAGGCACTGTGTTTTTGTCACTCAGTGAGTGAAGGGAGGCACTCTGTTGTGTCATTCAGTGAGTGTAGGGAGGCACTGTGTTTTGTCATTCAGCGAGTGAAGGGAGGCACTGTGTTTTGTCACTCAGTGAGTGAAGGGTGGCACTGCGTTTTGTCACTCAGTGAGTGAAGGGAGGCACTCTGTTGTGTCACTCAGTGAGTGAAGGGAGGCAATGTGTTGTTTCTTTCAGTGAGTAGAGGGAGAAGGTGTTTTGTGTCACTGTGTTTTGCACTCAGTGAGTGAAGGGAGACACAGTGTTGTGTCAATCAGTTAGTGAAGGGAGGCACTTTGTTTTGTCACTCAGTGAGTGAAGGGATGCACTATGTTTTGTCACTCAGTGAGTGAAGGGAGACACTGTGTTTTTGTTACTCAGTGAGTGAAAGGAGGCACTGTGTTTTTGTCACTCAGTGAGTGAAGGGAGGCACTCTGTTGTGTCATTCAGTGAGTGTAGGGAGGCACTCTGTGTCACTCAGTAAATGAAGGGAGGCACTGTGTTTTGTCATTCAGTGAGTGAAGGGAGGCACTGTGTTTTGTCACTCAGTGAGTGAAGGGAGGCACTCTGTGTCATTCAGTGAGTGAAGGGAGGCACTCTGTGTCATTCAGTGAGTGAAGGGAGGCACTCTGCTGTGTCATTCAGTGAGTGTAGGAAGGCACTCTGTGTCACTCAGTGAGTGTAGGGAGGCACTGTTTTGTCATTCAGCGAGTGAAGGGAGGCACTGCGTTTTGTCACTCAGTGAGTGAAGGGTGGCACTGCGTTTTGTCACTCAGTGAGTGAAGGGAGGCACTCTGTTGTGTCACTCAGTGAGTGAAGGGAGGCAATGTGTTGTTTCTTTCAGTGAGTAGAGGGAGAAGGTGTTTTGTGTCACTGTGTTTTGCACTCAGTGAGTGAAGGGAGACACAGTGTTGTGTCAATCAGTTAGTGAAGGGAGGCACTTTGTTTTGTCACTCAGTGAGTGAAGGGATGCACTATGTTTTGTCACTCAGTGAGTGAAGGGAGACACTGTGTTTTTGTTACTCAGTGAGTGAAAGGAGGCACTGTGTTTTTGTCACTCAGTGAGTGAAGGGAGGCACTCTGTGTCATTCAGTGAGTGTAGGGAGGCACTGTGTTTTGTCATTCAGCGAGTGAAGGGAGGCACTGTGTTTTGTCACTCAGTGAGTGAAGGGTGGCACTGCGTTTTGTCACTCAGTGAGTGAAGGGAGGCACTCTGTTGTGTCACTCAGTGAGTGAAGGGAGGCAATGTGTTGTTTCTTTCAGTGAGTAGAGGGAGAAGGTGTTTTGTGTCACTGTGTTTTGCACTCAGTGAGTGAAGGGAGACACAGTGTTGTGTCAATCAGTTAGTGAAGGGAGGCACTTTGTTTTGTCACTCAGTGAGTGAAGGGATGCACTATGTTTTGTCACTCAGTGAGTGAAGGGAGACACTGTGTTTTTGTTACTCAGTGAGTGAAAGGAGGCACTGTGTTTTTGTCACTCAGTGAGTGAAGGGAGGCACTCTGTTGTGTCATTCAGTGAGTGTAGGGAGGCACTCTGTGTCACTCAGTAAATGAAGGGAGGCACTGTGTTTTGTCATTCAGTGAGTGAAGGGAGGCACTGTGTTTTGTCACTCAGTGAGTGAAGGGAGGCACTCTGTGTCATTCAGTGAGTGAAGGGAGGCACTCTGTGTCATTCAGTGAGTGAAGGGAGGCACTCTGCTGTGTCATTCAGTGAGTGTAGGAAGGCACTCTGTGTCACTCAGTGAGTGTAGGGAGGCACTGTTTTGTCATTCAGCGAGTGAAGGGTGGCACTGCGTTTTGTCACTCAGTGAGTGAAGGGTGGCACTGCGTTTTGTCACTCAGTGAGTGAAGGGAGGTACTCTGTTGTGTCACTCAGTGAGTGAAGGGAGGCAATGTGTTGTTTCTTTCAGTGAGTAGAGGGAGAAGGTGTTTTGTGTCACTGTGTTTTGCACTCAGTGAGTGAAGGGAGACACAGTGTTGTGTCAATCAGTTAGTGAAGGGAGGCACTTTGTTTTGTCACTCAGTGAGTGAAGGGATGCACTATGTTTTGTCACTCAGTGAGTGAAAGGAGGCACTGTGTTTTTGTCACTCAGTGAGTGAAGGGAGGCACTCTGTTGTGTCATTCAGTGAGTGTAGGGAGGCACTCTGTGTCACTCAGTAAATGAAGGGAGGCACTGTGTTTTGTCATTCAGTGAGTGAAGGGAGGCACTGTGTTTTGTCACTCAGTGAGTGAAGGGAGGCACTCTGTGTCATTCAGTGAGTGAAGGGAGGCACTCTGTGTCATTCAGTGAGTGAAGGGAGGCACTCTGCTGTGTCATTCAGTGAGTGTAGGAAGGCACTCTGTGTCACTCAGTGAGTGAAGGGAGGCACTGTGTTTTGTAATTCAGTGAGTGAAGGGAGGCACTGTGTTTTGTCACTCAGTGAGTGAAGGGAGGTACTGTGTTTTGCACTCAGTGAGTGAAGGGAGGCACTGTGTTTTGTTATTCAGTGAGTGAAGGGAGGCCCTGTGTTTTGTCACTCAGTGAGTGAAGGGAGGCACTCTGCTGTGTCATTCAGTGAGTGTTGGAAGGCACTCTGTGTCACTCAGTGAGTGAAGGGAGGCACTGTGTTTTGTCACTCAGTGAGTGAAGGGAGGCACTGTGTTTTGTCACTCAGTGAGTGAAGGGAGGCACTGTTTTTTGTCACCCAGTGAGTGAAGGGAGGCAATGTGTTGTTTCTTATAGTGAGTAGAGGGAGGTGTTTGTTTCACTTAGTGAGTAGACTAGGGAGACCCTGTGTTGTTTCAATCAGTGAGTGGATGGAAACGCTGTGTTGTGTCACTGAGTGAGTAGAGTGAAGGCTCTGTGTTTTGTTACTCAGTGAGTGGAGGGAAACACTGTGTTGTGTTTGTCAGTGAGTGGAAGGAGACATTGTCACTGACATTGTCAATCAGTGAGTGATGAGAGACGCCATGTTGTGTCAATCAGTGAGTGGACGGAGGCTGTGTATAGGGTCATTCACCGAGTTGAGTGATGCCCTGTGTTGTGTCTGTCAGTGAGTGAAGGGAGTCACTGTGTTGGAGGGAGGCCTGTGTTGTATTACTCAGTGAGTATAGGGAGGTGCCACTCAGTAAGTAGAGGTGCTGTACAAATAAATGATAATAATAATAATAGTAATAACAATTCTTATCCTTTTTACTGAGGATATTGAGAGATAGAGAGGACAGAGATAATGTACAGAAGCACAGACAACAAACATAAATAATATATTCAATATATAAAGTTGTGCATATCTGTGCATTGCTGCATTTAAATGTATTTGAATAGCTATGTGTAATTTGCGTAAATTTAGGAGCCAGTAAGAATACTGTATTTAGGAGCCAGACATAGGATCCAGACTGTGCTATTTGTATATAAATATATGGAGAATAACACAAAATGCTAGGAGCAAGTCGTAAAATTATAGGAGCCAGTGGATCCCTGGTTCCTGAGTTTGTCGAGCTTTGTGTTGAGTATATAACTACATCGCCCTGAGTTTATCTTTATTGTGTATAGTGCCGTGCTGTACGGTGTAGTTATCTATACGGTGCCATGCATGGCTTCCTTAGATTGTAACTAGAATAATAATTTAAACTAGACCTGGACTGGACGGAAAAGCTATTGCTGAGGACAAGTATGAAATTTGTCTTTTCATGATCTTTAACAAGGAGCGGATTTATAACTTTTCCTGTCTCTATCTCGTGTTCACTCTCTTCTCACAGAAAACGATCAGATAAAGGTGTATTTTACTGAGCCAGTGGAGCAGTTAAATGGTTAATCTGCACATTTGTTGCTCCCTGACCTGTCTCAGAAGTGTCCTGTGACATCATGCAGCCGTGATAATATCATAGTGACAGTGTTCCGTCTGGTTGTGATGCAGCGCCTGCACTCGGCAGGAATCCAGACTTCTCATTTCTTTCATAGCCCTGAGACAGGGAAAAGGCATGTCGAGAAATAACTCAAATAAACAGAGGTGTAGACAGAAAAAGTACATAATTACTCCTCCCTATGACTCGTTCTATTGCTTCATATAACCCCTCCTTATACCTCATTGTTTTATTCCATTAAATCACCCTCTAATTCCTCCCATTGCTTCATATAATCGTATATCTTCTCTATGTAAACATTCTCTATAACCTCTCTTATTTTCTATATGACAACTTCCCATAATACTTAAAGGAATAGGAAAACCCACATTGTTCTTTCATGATTCATACGAAGAAGGCAATTTTAAACAACTTTACAATTCACTTCCATTATTTAGTTTGTTTCCTTATTTTGGTATCCTTTGTTGAAAAGCATAAATAGGAGTAGCGGTGCACTACTTGTAGTTAGCTGCTGATTGGTGGCTGCACATACAATCCTCTTCTTATTGGCTCGCCTGATGTGTTCAGCTAGCTTCCAGTAGTGTATTGCTGATCTTCAACAAAGGATAGTAAGGGAACAAAGCAAATTAGATAAAGGAATGAAATTGGGATGTTGTTTAAAATTGTTTGTTCTATCTGAATCATAAAGAAAAAAGTTTGGTTTTCATGTCCTTTTAGCCCCTTAAAGGGACAGTATACACCAATTTTCATATAACTGCATGTAAAAGACACTACTATAAAGAATAATATGCACAGATACTGATCTAAAAATTCAGTATAAAACCTTATAAAAACTTACTTAGAAGCTCCAAGTTTAGCACTGTTGATTAGATAAGCAGGAACACCCAGGGAAAGTGGCTAAATTGCAGACACTTCCCCCTTCCCTGCATATGAAAAGACAAATTATACTAACAGAAGCCAGCAGTAGACTGGAAAAGCGCGTCTACGTCTGAAACTGAGGGGCTTGGTAAGGAGTCTGAAAATCTGCACAATGAAAATTTTGGTGTATAATGGCCCTTTAACAACCAGCAAAGTACCCTGTACGTCGCTGGTCTTTCTATGGGGAAGGAGGGTCTAATAGTGCGGTCTTGCAAGACCCGCATGTGACGGACACCGGCTACCCCGACTGGGTAGCTCCGCCAAGAGGGTCCTTCCTGTACCTGGAACCTGTTGCTATAGAGCGGAGAGAAGTGATTATAGTAAGTCGCCCACCGTTATAACCAGACAAGACCAGTATTAAGGTGAAACACGAACAGCCTTTATTCTGAAACACACACTGCTTATATACACACTGCTCATCATGATAAGGGTCTTATCTGACCCCCAGATCTCCCGCCATTCCCCCCCACAGACAGACTGGCGCCCCCATAGGAGCCACAGTCCCATAGAGTCCCCGTAATACAGAGGTGGTTACCAATAGAGAGCTCTGGACCCCAAGGTGTCCCAGTCCAAAAAACGACATGACCTGTCGCCGGGGCCCGGATCGGCAGTGGGTCAAAGTTACACCGGGTAAGCCAGTGGGGAGTAGAGGTTGTAGGGGGGTCCGGAATCCCAAGTTTCCAAGGGAGCGCCCTTCCGGCAATCACCCCACCTCTTGCCCTCCCCAGGGGGTACCAATCCCCAAAAGAGCGGAGTCTTGGGACAAAGGGCCGCTGGAGCGACCTAGGGTAAAGGTCTGCAGGGTAGCCCGGGCGGCTAGTAGTTTCATGAGCCCAGCCAGCCGGGAAGGGGTCAGGCGGTAAGCGATCAGCTCTTCCATGAGGAGGTACAAACAGTGTGAACACAAGACAGAGATAGTTTGGGACATCCCGTAAGCCACAAGGAGCCAGATAATAAACAGTGACCCAGGTATGGGGGGCTGGGGGTAGCCTTGGCAGCCTATTATCCGTGACACCGTGCTATTATAACAATAATATTAGAATGATACTGGCACTAGGACCCTGTGACCCTGTAAAAAAGACTGAGCTAAGCGTAACAGTCCAGTGCTACCCCTAAAAAAAGATAATTAAACAAAAGAAGTAAAAAATAAAAGATTAAGGGTTAATGAGCACTCTTTCCTAGTCTAAGTAGTAATTAAAAAATAACTTTTAATAATATGATATAAAAATGAGGATACAACCTCTATATAGTAAATAGGACCCCACCAACCAAAACTATAATAAAGTGAAAATAATTAATTAAAAACGCATGCATTCACCCCCCTGTTTCCTGGCCGATAGCTGCAGACGTCGGCATCAGGTGTCGGGTGAAAAAACATGCAATATCACTAAAAAAATGCACAGACTAGTTTTGGCCCAAGCAGTGGCCTTTTTTAATGTGAAAACCTGTCCATAACCTGTCCGCCTGCTCTGAAGTGGCGGACAGAAATCAACCAGATCAAATATGATCGGGTTGATTGACACCCCCTGCTAGCGGCCAATCTGCAGGGGGCTGCATTGCATGAGCAGTTTAGAAGAACTGCTGGTGCAATGATAAATGCCAACAGCGTATGCTGTCAGCATTTATCGATATGCAGCGGACATGATCCGCTATATTGGATCATGTTTGCTCGCACCATAATAAATAGGTCCCTTAGTCTGAACCTCAAATGAGTAGATTTTTGTTCTGACAAATTTCAAAAAGTTATGTCTATTAATACTCCTCATGTATCATGTGACAGCCATCAGTCAATCACAAATGCATATACGTATAGTCTGTGAATTCTTGCACATGCTCAGTAAACGCTGGTGACTCAAAAAGTGTAAATATAAAAAGACTGTGCACATTTTGTTAATGGTAGTAAATTGGAAAGTTGTTTAAAATTGCATGCTCTATCTGAATAATGAACGTTTAATTTTGACTTGAGTGTCCCTTTTAAATATTGAAAAAATAAGGGTAACATTTTAATGTCCATAAAACAGTTGTTGCTGCCACATTGGTGTAGATTTATCAAGGGCTTCGGGAATTCTCCTTTGTATTCTCCTCCAAGTTCTCTGCAGCTCGCCCCTCGGAGAGGTGCACCGATGCGCCCAAATTTATCATAAAATTGCACAAAATAATTTCCGCTGTATGGAAGGCGAGCCGGGCAAATTATGATGAATTTCTCCATGCGAAAAAAGGAAGTTTTACTGATTTATAATTTTAAACGCATGTTTTTTTTAGGTAGTATTTTTTTGCCCTCTTCAAGCAATTTGTTACATTTGCGTTTTACATGGGGCACATTTGCACATTAATTTTGGTGTGTTACCACAATACATTTTTACTTTAACTTTGTTATAATAATGACCCTATATAACCGTTAAACATTCAAATTGTTAACACAATTTTTGTTCTTTGTGGGGCAATTTTTTATTCTATATTTGGCACATGTATCTAGCCAAAGTTAGATCCGCTAGAAACAGAAAGTGCTTTATCAGAAATAGATGTGAACATGACACGAGCTCAAAAACATAATGATTTCTAATGCTGTTCTCCTCAGCTATGGAGAACTATAATGCGCGTATATGTAGGAGAACTTTGACTTCTCCAAAGGCGCATAAAAATGATCAATTGGAAACTGGGCATAACGCTAAGGTGGACTCTGGTAAATGTGACTATTTGGGAAGCTCACAATATTGTGAATTAATTTACAGGAAAAGGGAACAAAATAAACAATGAACGTATATTGTAAAGTTGTTTTACTACATACAATTTAACATTTTATATGAATATCTCAAAGTGTTTAATATCCCTTTCATGAATATTCAGTACTTGGTTCAAATACACAAATAATATGAAAAACCTGTTTTTCAGAATATTTGTTTCGAATGATTAGTCCAAAACAAATTATTTAGTGAAGCACAAGTCTAATATATACCACGCCTGCTTTGAGAACTGTTGATGGTGTGTATTGTGTCAGTGAAAGAATATTTAGAGCGATATTAAACACCTTGAGATTTGTAATATAAAAAATTTAAATTTTCCTGTAATCTATCTCTGAAAATTGTTGGTTTTCTAAAATCTACTGTTTCTATAAAGTAACGGGCGCCGTCATCTTTGAGCTCAAGTTTTCCCTTATCACTCTCTTCTTCTGAGGAGAATAAGGGACAAATATAAAACAAGCAATAAAAAAGAGACTGTGCAAACAAGGTAGTGTAGAACATAGGATTGTTAAAGTAATTATCTAACAGGGTCTCCACACAAAAAAAGTTTAAACTTGGCAGTGCCCGTTACTTATATAAACTAGAGTTCTTTATAGAAACTAAACTTAAAAATTTTATCGTCAGTATTTAAACAACTAATATAATTAAAAAAATATGTATGTACATATTATTCTAAAGCTTATTTTTGCTTCGAGTACATCATTATGCCTAGCCTAGCGTGTGTTTATCTATTTCATTTGTGTCATACAAACCATTGCTGACTCTCTGAGAGGGTATGGTGTTTGATCGCTGGTGAATTGGCACGCACAACTTGTGTTTTTGCTGCTGAAAAACAATAATACCTTTTAACTAGAAGCATTTTTGCTAATGGACGTATATTGCAAACAAATGCTTCAATTTAAAATGCAAATGCACCCATTTACACTTTGAACTTCTATCCCTTTAAGTCAATAGCTTCACAGAATTCCCCCTTTAGCTGCCTTTTGTTCCTTATATTCTCCTTCCTTAGCGTCACTTTAAAGGGACAGTCAACACCGAAATTGTTATTGTTTAGAAAAGATAGATAACGCCTTCATTACTACCCATTCCCCAGCTTTGCACAACCAACATTGTTATATTAATATACTTTATAATATATTTTAAACCTCTAAATTTCTTCTTATTTCTAAGCCACTACATACAGCTTCTTATCACATGCTTTGTATTAGCTTTTCACAACAAGAGACTGCTAATTCATGTGGGCTATATAGATAACATTGTGCTCTCTCCCGAGAAGTTGTGGCAGACAGTGACTCTAATTGGCTAAAATGCAAGTCAATAGATAATAATTAGCCATGTGATACAAGGTAATCACAGAGGTTAAAAGTATATTAATATAACCATGTTGACTGTGCTAAACTGGGGAATGGGTAATTAAGGGATTGTCTATCTTTTTAAACAATAACATTTTTGGAGTTGACTGTCCCTTTAAGGAAAATGTATCAGTGGTGTAAATATTTGCACAAAAAAGGTTTATCTGATTTGCTACACATCACCAGTATAAAGGTGCACTAATTCACAAATATTTATTAGAAAAAGTCAGTAAAATTTGAAGTGCCAAAAAAATGCTATCTTTATTGTCCCTTTTTTGGCACAATCTTAATTAGTTTTCATTTAGTTAATTTCATGATATATATATTTGTACCAAAAAATGAGCAACTATAAATTTAAAATATTTAACTGAAAACGTATGTATTGTGCATGGGCCTGAATTAAATTTAAATGTCATAATGTGCCAAAACAGGGGCAACAAAAAATGTCCAAAACAATATACTGTTTCTCTGTAGAAGAATTTAACACAGTTCTGATCTGAAAAACCCTAGGAACTCTCTTTCTCCATCTTTTTTAAATTGCTCTGCGACAGGTAGCAGTCACATTCTGTGCCCCATAAATCACGTCCAACGCCATCCAACCAGAGTTGAAAATAAAACATTACTATTGTTTTGCGAACAAAAAGAGGACACATTATGATAAATATTTTCAGCGTGTGACTGTCTATTCATACTAATCAGAGCACTAGGCATTTCCATACAATATATGCTTCAATTGGGAGGCTATCTTTAAGTAATTTTTATTGAAATATCAAAGCAAACATTACAATCTTATATAAAGGCATCAACATTCAATATATCGGTGTTACAAACTCGCCATATGTCAAATTATTGTACAAGGAAACCCAAGCCTTCTTGTAACAACCCATGGTTGAAACATTGGTGCTACAAAGTACAATTACATCAATGGCTCAAAGAATATTTAGTAAATACACCAAGTTTGATACGCTAGTACACTAAAATGTAATGTTTTACTCACATGGAGAAAATTAACGCACAATATAACACCCAAGTTATAAAATGTGAATCCCCCACACGTATTGAAGCCTCTTTTGGACTTCTTGTCACATAAAGACAACTTAACAGGAGATATGACATAGAAAAAAAAGGAAAAAATACACAAACCTTATTGGTTACTTTATCTAGAACATTATCGGTGAACAAAGGTGCTAGAGAGAGAAGAAAAAAAGGAAAGGATGAGAAAAGGTCTTTCAATTAGGGTGAATATGTTAATTGCCTGCCCCTCTCCCATTCATCCCAGGCAATCCAGACTAGGCCATGAAAACCAGATCTGCCTACTTCTCTTAGTGAATATTCTTCCATTCTACGTGATTATCTCCATCACCATAGTAATAGTGACTGGGGTATCTCTCATCCAGTTCCTAGCTATTGCGAGTTTTGTGGCCAGTAAAACATATGTACACCGCGTTTTGTCCAGTTTCTTCAGTCTATCTATCCGTGAATGAAAAAGAGCGGTATCAGCCTTTAGACCTTGAATTAGCCCCAATAGATTATCTATATGAGACCACAACACCTTTCATTTTCTGTAGTCCCACCAAATGTGATATAGTGTGCCTGCCTGCTTGCACCCTCTCCAGCAGGTAGCTGTTCTATGGGGGACATCCTATTACCTGACTGGAAGCATATGCCATTTTAGAAGTAATTTAACAAAAAGCTTGTATATTGTGACACAAGGTACTGCAGATGTTGTTGCCTGTATAGCCCGCTGCTACTCTACCTCATCTCTACTGAGGCCCATTTCTTTTTCACAGTCAAGGTCATTATAGGACTTAAAGGGACGTTAAACACTTTGAGATGGTAATAAAAAATGTTAAATCATATAAATAAAAAAACACTGCAATTTGCAATATGGTTTCATTATTTATTTTGTCCCCTTTTCCTGTAATTCCATTTTGAAATTGTGAGCTTTTCAGTTCCTTTTAGAAATGGAAGTGCAGAACACTGTTATATTCCACACAGCCATTGGCTGCACACTCTAGTGACCTATTTATAACTGTCCCTAATTGGCCACAGCTGCGAAGGTAACCTAAGTTACAACATGGCAGCTCCCATTGTTTTATAGACACTAAAACTTTACACTTAATTTGTGAATTTTTAAACAACTAATGAAACTTTTAAAAATCCATCTTTATGTTATCCTCATACTAATCTTTTCTTTCAATGCATCATTCTATCAAACATTTATTTAGTGTTTAATGTCCCTTTAATGAAAGCAGGGGAGTTCAAGACTACCTGGTAGTGTATAGCCAGTGCCTTATATAGGGGCCCACCCATGAGCCATCGCTTCTCCAATTGTGTTAACTCTCTCAAATTTGTCTTTGGAAATCCTTAAAGGGACATGAAACCCCCCAAAAAATCTTTCATGTTTTAGATAGAGCATACAATTTTAAACAACTTTCCAGTTTACTTCTATTGTCAAATTTGCTTCATTCTCTTTGTATGTTTTGTTGAAATAGCAGCAATGCACTACTGGTTTCTAACTGAACACATGAGTGAGCCAATGACAATTGGCATATATATCCAGCAACCAATCAGCAGCTTGAACCTAGGTTCTTTGCTGCTCCTGATCTTTCCTAGATAAACCTTTCAGCAAGAATAACAAGAAAAGGAAGCAAATTAAATAATAGAAGTAAATTGGAAAGTTGTTTAAAATTTGTATGCTCTGTCTAAATCATGAATGTCTAATTATGACTTTACTGTCCCTTTAAGCCAGAATCAAAGAAACCAATCTAAAAAACTCAAAATGTAGCTTTTTTGGAATATCAAATCCAAAATTAGACGGGTCAGAAAGTGTCAACCCATCTCTCGTATATTGGTCTTGCACAAGTTTGAACCCCAAGGAGTGCCATCCATCTGTTAGGATGCAAATCACGGAGACCATATAATAAGGATCTAATAGGGTGGGCTGGGGAAGGGTTAAGGCAACCTGCGCGATATGTCTGAGCTCTCTCCATAATTTAAGGCACGCTCCAACAACGGGATTAGTTATCCCCTCCAGAACGTTGGCATTCTGCAGGATCCAAATAAGATCCTCAAGAGTAAGATCTGCAGGTAGCATGGCTTGCTCGAGCTGTCACCATCTAGTACCTTCTTTTGTAACCCCCCATTCTGCTATATGGGACATATACATATGATCTTACTTGCCTACCAATCATGCACTTTTTTTTGGTACAATCCCTAATCAAGTATGAGATCTAATTTGTGCTCTTTTATTTGGGCATAAAAGTTGCAAGTTGTGTAAATTTCGGCCATACTATTGTCTATAACCTATCTCCAATTAACACCTTGTATTGCACAGCAGCAGCCGCTACAGATATCCATTCTCTGTGAGCCAGAGATTCATAGCTCCTAAAAATGTGACTGCTTGAAGTTGCTCCTCACTTTTTTGATTATTCTTGTATCTGTATACACGCACCCTTGTCAGCGTCCTTAAAAAGTGAGTGGCAGGCTCCTCAATTTTCTTGCTGACTGATAAATTTCAAATACATTTGTGAATTCATGTTCTAGTCCATAAACCCCTCCCTATAACTACTCAGTTTGCTTATAGTTCCTGTGGGGATTTATAGAGACAAGTGTGTGTACCTATAATTAGCTGAAATATGTCCCTGAGACTATGACATTGTGATTCAGAATATGAACAATTGGCCTCAGGGTGCCTGACAGTGTATTATTGCTAGGGAAGAATACATTTCAATTGCTGGGTAACGTTTTTTTTCTTTTGGGTCCTAAATATTTTGAATGCAAAGTTTATTTATATGAATTCTCAGCCAGAGAACTGTGTGTCTCCTTAGTTAAAAGGGGCATACATACTGTGATTAGTTAGAGCATGTATTTTTACATTACATGTATTTTACATTACTGACCCTGACTATTGATGTGCTTGACCCATGAAAAGGGGTTATACACATAGGTAAAGCTTTTCTGAGGAGCAGCAAAATATTGTTGGTTTATTGGCACCTGCCAATCCTCCAGTGTTTTGTTCACAATTTATAAGTATATATTATATGTTTTTGTGAGGGTTTTTAGTGTGCACATATGGGGTGAAATCATATACACATAATTGTAGCATCATCCAGTTTTTCATTATTTTACTACAAATATCAGAACAAACCAAGGAAAACACTTTATACTTAAAGGGATATGAAACCCATATTTTTTATTTCATGATTCAGATAGAGCATGCAATTTTAAGCAACTTTCTAATTTACTCCTATTATCAATTTTTCTTTTTTCTTTTGGTATCTTTATTTGAAAAGCAGGAATACATGCTTAGGAGCTTGCCTATTGTTTGGTTCAGGAATGTAGCCACCAATCAGCAAGTGCTACCCAGGGTGCTGAACAAAACGACCAAACAAAACAGATTGATGGTGGAGGCGGTCCCTGCTTTGAAGAGATTACAATCTACACAGATACTGTCTTAATATTATTTTACAGTTCTACTAGATGATTAGCACAGTGAGTTCTAATTAAATTAGAATAGGACATTTGGCACCACGGGTGACTTTCCTCTAGTGCAGGAGCAATTCTTCTATTTGTACCTTCTTTTAACAATGATCTTCAATATTACCCACACACACAGAACATGAATATATATATATATATATATATATATATATATATATATATATATATATATATATATATATATATGTGTATACAAGGGTAGATACAGCGCCTATATATCCATTAAAGTATGGGTGGTATATGGGAATATGAGTGAAAGAAAAGGATAATTGATTAAGAAATAATAACAATTAAAAGAATATAAAAATAGTAAAATAAATAATGCTGAAAAATGAATAGATTGTGAAACAATGTTCATATGAGTCTTTAGACAATATACAGTCCGTGGTAAATCTTCACATAAAGTTGATATGCAGTAAATAGATGGTATATAATACCTTACCAGATATTACCTCAATCTAATGAGGTAAGTATGCCGCACTGGGGGTATATACAGATGGTAGAATCTTCTCCTTGTATCCAGATGTGGTGCCTCTTGGGTTTTCGTTAGCCTCCTGGAGTATGCAGGGATGTGTTTCTGGTTGTAGATAGATCCCTTGTACTTCCTTTGGGTTGGTAGTTAGCCTCTTGGAGTACCTTTTCTGTCTTGGTATAAACTCTATTTTTAAAATTTATTTTTGGGTAGTGAAAACAGTCTGTGAGCTTCTCCTAACTCACTCAACCTCCACAGTTGTATGGCCCTGCAGGTGTTGTACAACTGTGGAGGTTGAGTGAGTTAGGAGAAGCTCACAGACTGTTTTCACTACCCAAAAATAAATTTTAAAAATAGAGTTCATACCAAGACAGAAAAGGTACTCCAAGAGGCTAACTACCAACACAAAGGAAGTACAAGGGATCTATCTACAACCAGAAACACATCCCTGCATACTCCAGGAGGCTAACGAAAACCCAAGAGGCACCACATCTGGATACAAAGAGAAGATTCTACCATCTGTATATACCCCCAGTGCGGCATACTTACCTCATTAGATTGAGGTAATATCTGGTAAGGGTATTATATACCATCTATTTACTGCATATCAACTTTATGTGAAGATTTACCACGGACTGTATATTGTCTAAAGACTCATATGAACATTGTTTCACAATCTATTCATTTTTTAGCATTATTTATTTTACTATTTTTATATTCTTTTAATTGTTATTATTTCTTAATCAATTATCCTTTTCTTTCACTCATATTCCCATATGCCACCCATACTTTAATGGATATATAGGCGCTGTATCTACCCTTGTATACACATTTTCACTTACTGACTGGGACCATACATCTCAACCAGTACTTGTCTTATATAGCTGCCACTATACCCTACACAATATTGACTAGCGCCAACTATAGAGTATCACTTGTGTTTACCCAGTGTACTGAGTGAACACATTTTACTTGCTTCTCTCTCTCTCTCTATATATATATATATATATATATATATATATATATATATATATATATATATATATATATATATATATATATATATATATATATATATATATATATACATATATATATATATACATATATATATATATATATATATACATATATATATATATATATATATATATATATATATACACACAGTATATAAATTACATGAATGTACTTTTTGAAATATATAGCCACATTATACTGGCAGAATTACACATTTATTAAGGAGACTGAACTCTATTT
This sequence comes from Bombina bombina, assembly GCF_027579735.1. Lineage (NCBI taxonomy): Eukaryota > Metazoa > Chordata > Amphibia > Anura > Bombinatoridae > Bombina > Bombina bombina. The sequence goes on along the minus strand of NC_069506.1, from coordinate 271,297,807 downwards.
GGGAGGCAGCAGTGTAGTGTTATACAGGGTACATCTTTATAAGTGTCCCAGAATCCAAAGCAGAAAGATAAAATAAGATATTGCTAAGTAGGTTTTTCTCACACTATAAATAATCCTATGCAGAGTGAGGTGACGTTAGGGCACATTCCAGAACAAATTGTCTGATATTTATGGACATTAGATGTCTCCAAACCACCTCATGTTATAAGGAATTTGGTATATGTGTGACATGGTTTACTGAAGGTCCTGATAAATATTGTTTATACATTTGGGCACATTTTCAGTATTAGGGAATATCAGTTGATACTCATCTATAAATTTAGGAGCTCACATTAAAGTTTCATCTTTAAAGTGGCAATGCAATCAAACAATGTTTTGTAGAGCTGTGAATACTTAAAGGGACATGAAACCCAAAACTTTTCTTTCATGATTCAGATAGAGCATACATTTTTAAACAACTTTTCAATTTACTTTTGTTATCAAATTTGCGTTATTCTCTTGGTTTCCTTTATTGAAGGAGCAGCAATTCACTAATGGGAGCTGGCTCCCAGCCCCTGAGCCTACCTAAGTAGACTTTTTATATTTAAAGGGGCAGTAAACCTAGAAAATAATACATAGTGCAGAATTATATAACATTATCTTAGCCAAACTTTATGCAATATAATATTGCCGGTGAAATTTGATTAAAAAGGGTTTTTCAGACCGCCGCTCTTGCTCTACTGAGCGGGTCTGGTTTTCCCCCTGAGCGCATCTGGGCAGCTCTCAGGTCACAGCCCGGCCCGATTGCGCCATTACACTCTATGCAGATCGCTCCCGCTATCAGACAGAGCAGGAGCAAGCTGCATTGAGTGCAATGGCGTGATCGGGCCGGGCTGTGACTAGACAGCTGCCCAGATGCGCTCAGGGGGAAAACCAGACCAGCTCAGTAGAGCAAGAGCGGCGGTCTGAAAAACCCTCTTTTTTAAATCAAATTTCACCGGCAATATTATGTTGCATAAAGTTCGGCTAAGATAATGTTATATTCTAGGTTTACTGCCCCTTTAAACTTTTTGAGTCACCAGCTCCTACTGAGCATGTGCAAGAATTCACAGAATAAGCGTATATGTATTTGTGATTGGCTGATGGCTGTCACATGGTACGTGTATGCATTTGTGATTGACTGATGGCTGTCACATGGTACAGGGGGAGTGGAAATAATCAACTTTTAAAATTGTCAGAAAAAAAATCTACTCTTCATTTGAAGTTCAGACTAAGTGCTATTGCATTGCCTTTTTTATCTTGCATTTGCTGATTATGCAGTCTACTGTGTTGACTGGTCCTTTAAACTTGTATGCTCTATCTGAATCATGAAAGAAAGAAAAAAAGTGTTTCATCTTGCTTAAAGGAATGAATCTTACAGAAACTAGGAATTTATCAGACATTGCCAAAATATACTACTTAAACCAAAATGGATTAGAGACTTAAAGTAATTGAAATATATTGTTGGGGAAATAAACAGTTTAAAGTTAGGCACAGAACTGTTTTAATACATCAAATAAAGGGAAACGGGAGACTACAAGACGGGTTAAAGGCACAGTGTACTGTAAAATTGGTTTACCCTTAATGTATTTCCAATGACTCCTTATACCAGCGGCAGAGTTTAACATGTAGGGGGAATGGCTCCTTTGGTTATATTTGTGTATATGAAATAGCTGTTTCTGCTAATTGAAACAACAACCCTATGAAATGGGCTGCATCTTTAGGCAGAACAGACCTAATTAGATTATCAGTCTAATTATTTACACAAAGTCCTCCTGCTTGACTGTGCGCGGGCAGGGAGTGGGATTGCACACAAGCGCAAAATGGCGCTTTGCAGGTATAGTCTTGATCACTGAAGGGATTAAGACTGGAAAACGTGCACTTGTTTAGCACTTCTAATACCCCGAGCTAGTAGGGTTGCAGACTTAAGGGTTGGACCTAAAGGATCTAATTGAAATTAAAACATAACTTTTATTACAGCAAAGGTTGATAAAATCACTGTGTATGTGTGTGCAATTTAAAAACACATAGAAGCTCGAATAAAAAGTTTGTAGGATTTATCAAACTACCTTGTTTAATAAAACTATATTGCGTAAATGGGCATCCACACAAATAGTGTGGGTAATATGGGCGGAGGTTACTGATAGTCCAGGTTGACACTTGGCAGATTGTACTCTTGCACTTGTGTTAGAATATTGTCTCTTGTGGTAATCAATCACAAAAGAGCGTAGAAGTTAGATTACTGCGACTAATGTCCAAGTAAATGTGTATAGATACAAGGAATTATTATAGTGACACTTATCCTGTGATAATGTCTTGTTGTATAAAAGGCAGAAGTGTCCTGCTGGTACTAGATATACCGATTAACATTCATAAGTTAAAGTTATAGGAAAAGAAGACAGTAGTGTCTTAGGTTTTTATTGTGCCAGTCATGTATCTATGTAATGAGACAGAATCAACACTTAAAAGCTGTCCTAAGTTTTAATATACACACCAAAAAGTGTGTTAGGTCAAAAATTGGTAAATAACCTAGGACTGGTGATCTAATAGATTATGACTTGAAGACTAATTATCAAGATACATAGAATAATATATCATCCACACTTAGTGGTAGTTATTATGTTATTATTTTCGTTCTCATAAGTTAGAACTGAGACACAATATACTTTGATTGTATGAACTGAAGTTTTACTGTGTATTTTGTTCAGCGGGTATATAGATTTTTATTTTTATATTGGTGCTGGTGTGTCTGTAATCTTATGCCCACTGTTGGGTTACTGGATTGGTATTAGCCACTTATTGTAAATTTGTAACAATAATATAGCTTTATCAGCTTTGTACACAATAAAATGTAAATCCGTTTTGTAGCTGGCCTATAAGCACCGCTGCATAAAGCCTTATTTTGCCTTATTTTGGCATGCGAGTGTCTAAGTTCTTATACAGACTGTTGGATTAGTAGGTTAATCTTTACCACTTCTATAAGTTGGTATCAGTACTGTAACTTTATCAGCTTAGTATATAATTAAATATACATCAGCTTTATAGCTGGCTTATAAGCATCATTAAATCAAGCCTTATTTTGGCATGCGAGTGTCTAATTTCTTATACCAGCTATTGGGTTAATGGCTTGGTATTTACTAATTCTATACGTATGTATCAATGTTATATCTTTATTAACTTAGTATACTATTAAATAGACATCAACTTTGTAGCTGGCCTGTAAGCACCAATGAAATCATGAATTGGTATTAGCCACTTCTATACGTTTGTATCAATATTATAATTTTATCAACTTTAGTACATAATTTAATGGACATCCGTTTTGTAGCTGGCCTATAAGCACCACTAAGTAGAGCCTTATTTTGGCATATAAATGTCAAAGTTCTTATGCACCTTGTTAAGATAATAAACTGGTATTAGCCACTTCTATACGTTTGTATCTATATTGTAGCTATATCGATTTAACTTACAATTAAATGGACATCCACTTTATATTTGGCCTATAAGCACCACTGAATAAAGCCTTATTTTGGCATACAGTGTTTAGGGGTTTGACGTAGTCTAACTGATCATTAGATTGTTAGTATCAAGAGCACATATGGCATATAAGAGTATTGAAATTAATTAAGCCCCAAGGTTAAAGGTTGTTATTGTTTAAGTAATTCGAGTTTACTATGCCATCTAAAACAGCGAAATAGGGTATTTTTACACGATACCCCTCCCTGACATGTTTTGCCGATACTGTCTCGGCTTTTTCAAAGGTGACGCGCACCGGCGTCTGGGGGTTTATATGTGCATTGAATAGAAACGATTGGTCCGTTTCCACCAATCACTAGACTAAGAAAGGAGGTGTGTCGAATCCAAGTGATGTCACCCGGCAACTGGATTGTTTGAGCAAATCATAATTGACTTGCATAGGGGGTGTATCATCGTTGTAAACATCGGGTCTGGAAATTTTTTTCTTTCTCATTTGCAATCTACAAATATCGCTAGGGGTGTGACAGTAGATATGAATATTTCGGTTTCATATCGATGCCCTGACCACGCATCAAGTAGATTTTTAGGATCTTTGTTATATGCGATGGTTTACTCAAGCAGCAAAAAATGTCAACAACACTTTGAATCTGTGTGCAGTGTATAGCGCTTGTGTGCAGTGTTAAATATGGGCAGCGAAATGCCCGCCAAAGGAGAGCTCGGGCTGACGGCGAATATGTACGACCTTGTCCACCCTTGATTGACAAATTGAGCCCAAATAGAGAACAATGGAAAATGAACATTTAAGTAACTCTCTGTCACACCACCACTGGGAGGAACATGATTTCTTATACAACTTCTATTATTTTATTTTTTTAACCTGCACTTAAGTTACTGACATTTTCAGTATAGGTGGGAATACAAAGGACCAAAAACAGCTATTTTAAATGATAAAATAAATGTAAAGGGGCAGTTTGTAAACAATTTAATATTTCTAGCAGACAAAATAGATCATTGGGAACACATTAAAGGAGAGGAAAAGTACAGTACAATTGTCCCTTTAAATACAAGACATTTCTTTTGTGTTGCTATAGAATAACATATCAACAAGGTCTAAACATTTTTACTGCAATTGTTTATCAATAGCAAATCTCCACCCACTACTTGCCTTATTTGGAGGAGCCAATCTGGGTTTGAGTCTGCTGACCACAAGGCTAGCCATGGTCAGAATGTTAGTATAAAGTAGTTATCACCTAAAGCTAGTTAGGAAAATATACATAGCAGAATTAGTCCTGAGAATTAGAAAATGTACAATTTTTAGAGCTTTATTGCAGTTTATTGCAAAGTTGTTTAATTACTCATCACTAAACATTTTATATAAAAATAACTGTCTATTTTACATGAAAACTTCATAATCTATGAATAGTGCTATTGTTCCTCTACAGCTACAGTAGCCTACACCTCTAATGTCAGCACATCAGTAAATAGCCTTTGCAAGAAGAGATTGCTTAACCATTGCAAAAATTAGAGGAGACAGGGATCAGTCCTGCCTAGTGCTGCTATCAAATTGTAAAAGATAGAAAGATGAGCCCAGTCCCACAGTCCTAGCTGAGGGTACAGTGTTTTGTACTATAACAACTAATTGACCTACGACTCTGAAGCAAATACAATCTATTTGTTGATAATTTTTTGTGTAAATATTTTTGTATATTGTTATAAACCTGTACATGGGTCAGTAACCACCTTGTAATTACAAGACCTTCCTGTTGTCTTGCTATAGAATAATATATCAACGAAGCCTAAACTTAACAAGAATTGCAGTAAAACAGATAATTTGTTAATAGCCAAACTCCTCCAACAAGACTAGATATGGTAATAATGTTAGTATAAAGTGAATTGTTTTGCAATTATTAGTTAGTCAGTTGGGAAAATATATTTATCAGGGCTAACTTTGTGTAGTAAGCAGGCTGCATTTCTATATTTTGAAAATATCTGCTTGTTATGTCTTTTCGTGTGTGTGTATACATGTTTCTGCATGCTTACGATTCTGTTTGAATTTTAAGTGATGCTGGTATATATCAGTATTTATATTTTTTCATATGTGTATATTTGTATAAATAGTGAAATTTGACAGCTGTTGCTTTTTATCATCATTTGTGTGCAATTGTTGGGATCATGCATATAAAGGAGCATAATTCAAATTGTAGAAAAGGAATACCCCGGTTACCAGGATTAGTCAAAATGTGGTTAAAAAACTTTGCATCATACAGTAACTGACCCTTGTGCAGTAATTGCCAAAAAATGTGCCACACAGGTCACATGTATAGGAACAATATAAAAGGTTTAGCCGTCCTTGGTATGTTCTTCAATATGTTGTGTATTCAAACTGGTTAAAATGCTGATGTCACTTTCATGTCTGTTACTGGGAAGCCAAAAGGGACTGTACACACCAATTTTCATATAACTACTGTAAAAGACACTTATATAAAAAAGAATATGCACAGCAGCACAGATACTAATAAAAATCCAGCATAAAACTTTTTAAAAATGTACTTAGAAGCTCCCAATTTAGCACTGCTGATGAGGTTAGGCTGGGACAGCCAGTGAAATAGGCTGAAAAAGCAGGAAGTCTGCGTATGATAAGACCCATTGTACTGTACAAACGTGAGCAAGCAGAAGTCTGTAGACATTAGTCTACATCTAAAGCTTTGGGGCTTGGTTAGGAGTCTGAAAATCAGCACAATGTTATTAAAAAATAAGCAAAACTATACATTGTTACAAAAACTCTCCCAGATGGGCTATATAAATAGATCATCTACAATACATTTACGCAAAGAAAAATCTAGTGTACAATGTCCCTTTAAATAGTTTTGTGGGCAGCCAAGCCGTTTAATTAGTATATATATATATAATTTCTTGCTCCTAAAGTGAGTAATATGTCTATGGCATGCATACTTAATGACAAAATAATAATTATCAACGTGCATGTTTAAACTAAAACTTTATGCTAAAAACGTGTCCTGTTCTGTGGTTCCTGACAATGTTCCTCTCTGCCTGGGAGATAATGTGGCATGATGCCATTGGTGCCAGGGAACGTCCTGCTTTATGCTTCCATGTTTGTTTGTTTTTTTCTGCAGTGGGTATTAGTGAAAAAAAGAGACTGCAATGTCCCTTTAATTTTGAACCCTAACGGTAAGCTGTCATCGATGTCCTTACGGAATATTATTTTGCTAACTGGTTTAAAATGGTTACAAGACTTGCATGGAGCTTATATGCATAATGAGAAAGAAAAAGAGCCTTTGTGTGCATATAAATTTGTTCTAGTTCCTAGTAATATTATTATAACACCACTGATGCCAGCAATGTAATGGCATAGGGGCGAAAACTGAACGTAAATGAGTGAATTTCAGTTTTAAATAATAGCAACATTTCTTTTAGTAAAAGCTATAACTTTCATCAGCATACACACATATGCTACAGTTGCCCCAAGTATCAGCATTCCAACACCACGTCTGCTCAGCACGGCAGTGGTGGCTTACACGATGCACTCCACCAATTACTGTATGAGCTGGTGTTTAAAGGGACACTGTACACTAGATTTTTCTTTGCAGAAATGTTTTGTAGATGATTTGTTTATATAGCCCATCTGGGGGTGTTTTAATAAGATTTGATACTGGATTTTTAGATCAGTATTGGTGCATATTCTTCTTTATTTTTTTTATTTATCAGAAAGTTTTATTTCAAACATAAAACATTCAAAAGAGAGAAAAAAAAGAAAAGAAAAAGTAAAAAATAAAATTAAAATGGCTTTTTTTTTTTAGAGACGCAGCTCCCATGATAACAGCAGATTGAAGGAGACACAGCTCTTAGTCAACACATATAAGCAAAATAAATGATTCTACCACAATATCCAAGACACGTATCTTGGTTTATATCACCAAGATTACTCTTAAAGTGATGGTAAACTCTCCCCTTTTTAAAATCAGATCTGGAATGTAAGCGCTATTTTAGATGGAGTTTTATTTATCATGTGTAATGAAGATGCGCTATAACTTAGTTATTAATATAGATATTAAATTCAAATACCCCACGTTACACCACCCACTTCAAAAGTCAATTTTCCTGTCAGCTAAATGATTGAATTACTCTCCAATCAATGCTCTAGCTACAACAAAAGTGCCATATGGGGAGAGCGCTGATTGGACAACAATTCAATCTGTTAGCTCACAGAAAATTTTACTTTTGAAGTGGGCGGAGGAGCATGCAGTATTTGAATTTCATATCTCTATTAAAAAGCATGTTATACTGCATCTTCATTACAGCTAATGAATTAAACTCCATCTAAAATAGCGCTTACATTCCAGATCTGATTTTAAAAAAGGGAGAGTTTACCATCACTTTAACCTTATAAATAGGATATTTTTTCTTAATTTCCAAATGTATTTAACCAGCTAACAACCTTGATCTGAAATAATACTTGAACAAACTGTATATTGAAAGGGAGAAGATGAGAGGGAAGAGAAAAAAAAAAGGGGGGGAAAGAAAAAAGAGAAACCCCCCCCCCATCAAGCACAACCTACATCTCTCTATATAGGGAAATCCATTCTGGCGGGAAATTATTTAACAAGACTAGCTCTGCGAAGGAGTCTGAGCTCAAAGGGGACAAAATTTGTTTTTGAATAACAGACGTATGGGACTTAATTATTGGTAACCAGCCATTTAGAAATTTCTTTACTTTTTTTCCGAGGTTGTCTGTAGATGGTAAGACTCAAAAACAATCTGGCCTTGAATTTCCTTAAGTACCGAGGGAAAAAAAGGGGCACTGCGAGCCTTCCAATTCTTAAAAATCAAATGACATACAATCAAAGTAATGGTATTAACCATATTAACATATAAAGTGGAACTCATATCTTCAGTATATATAAAAAAAAGATAGATTCTAGTGTAAATCTAATTGGAAAGTTAAATAAGTTGGACACCTAGAACCCAACTTTTTGCCAAAGTTGGAGAACCTTAGGACAGTACCATATCATATGACACAGGTCTGCTAGTGGCAATCTGCAACGTGGACATTCTGGGGCTGTGGTTGGAAACATTTTGCCCATTCTATAAGAAGAGATATAATAATTATTAAACAATTTGAAATGGGACTCTCTCCAAGACATAGAGATTGTACAACAATTAAGAGCCGCAAAATTAACTTTGATCTTATCCATATCTATATCTGAAAAAATATGTATCCATCTATTAACTATTTTATCTATAGACAGGGCACCCTGCTTGGCCACCATGATATCATATATTAATGAATAGAGGCATCACCCATGATAAATCTCGAACAACATATCTCAATATCAGACCATGCTAGAGGCAAATAAACAGGGCAGTTTAGACTAGTTACAAAATGACGCAATTGTAGATACGCAAAAAAAGTCTTATTAGAGATACCATATTGTCTAACTAAATTTTGAAAAGGAAGCCCCTGGCCATCCTCTGACAACATTTCTGATATATTGATAATTTTATTTTCTTTCCATGATATAAAGGCTTTATTATAAATACCTGGAGTAAATTGTGGGATCCCTATAATTGGAAGAAAATCGGAGAAACTTGGATCTAATCCTAAAAGGGTACAGCATTTCTGCCAAGCCAAGATTATATTCCTAAATGTAATCAGACAATGAGCATATTCTTCTTTATAATAGTGTCTTATATGCAGTTTTATGAAAATGTGTGTATACTGTCTCTTTTAGGGTGCACAGGGTATTGCTTGTATTTGTGCACTTTTCAGTTTTGACCCTCATGCAAAGTTTCAGAACTCAGCAAGAGCCTACATATTTCCTAATCTTATCTAGCCCGAATGTTGCTTTTGTTTGATCTTTACATTTGTATGTCCTGTTGTCTAGACTCATATACATATCACCACTAACAGATTTACAGATATCTTGAGGTAACGTGCAACATCTGGACTTTGTTTTGTTTTTTAGTTAATATAAGTCATTAACATTCCTTAATATTATAAGGAATGTGCGAGTGTTTATACAGAGTGTCAGTGTGTAAATATGGTTGGAGTTTGTTAAAGGAACAGCCTAGTCTAAAATAAAATGTATTTTGTTACAGCATTTTAAAGAAATTAATCTGTTTAATTATGTGTTTAATTGTTTCAAAACATTCTGTTTCATTGCTGTAATAAAAGAACACAACACAGTAGGTTATACATAAAGGGACTGTAAACACAAATGTTCATATAACTGCATGTAATAGACACTACTATAAAAAAAAAAGAATATGCACAGATACTGATATAAAAATCTGGTATGAAACCTTTAAAAAATTTACTTAGAAGCTCCCAGTTTAGCACAGTTGATTAGGTTAGGCTGGGACACCTACTAAAAGGGGATAGGAAAGGAAGAAGAGCAGGCAACCCCCCCCCCCCTCCCCTGCTATGAAAAGACCCATTACATGATCAGGAGTCTGTAAATGCGTGTATACATCTGATACTCTGAAAATCAGCACAATGTTATTTAAAAAATAAGCAAAACTATACTTTGTTACAAAAACATTCCCATATGGGCTATATAAATGAATCATTGTACCAAAAAAAAAGAAATCTAGTTTACAATGTCCCTTAATAAAATCTTTGCAATATGTATTATTCATCATTTTAAAAGGATTTTACTTTTTTAACTTCATTGGTGAATGGTCCATTACTTTCTGTCACAGCCCCACAAAGGGGCTGATGTCTCTAGAGGAAGGCAAAGTGACAGTTTTCCTTTGAAGTGTTGCTAGGAGACTTCTAAGCTAGCTGCAATCGGTGTATTGCCTATGTTCAGTGGAGTTTTGTTGCAAAAATCAAACACATAATCTAATGATTTTTAACAGAAAAACACCATTAAAGTCTATGGGGATTTTTGAATATAAATCATTTGATAAGTTGTGATCAACCCAAAAGTCTAAGATGTAAATCATGTTCACTGCTTATTAAAGGAATAGTAAGCACCGAAAATGTTATTGTTTAAAAAGCTAGATAATCCCGTTATTTACCATTCCCCAGTTGTGCATAACCAACGCTGTTATAGAAATATACTTTTTACCTCTGTAATTACCTTGTATCTAAGCTTCTGCTGACTGCCTCCTTATCTCAGATCTTTTGACAGACTTGCATTTCAGGCAATTAGTACTGACTCTTAAATAACTTCACGTGCGTGAGCACAGTGTTATCTATATGAAACACATGAACTAACGCTCTCAAGCTGTGAAAAACTGTCAAATGCAAGGGCTTAGAAATTAGCATAGGAGCCTACCTAGGTTTAGCTTTCAACAAAGAATACCAAGAGAACAAACAAATTTGATGATAAAAGTACATTAGAAAGTTGTTTAAAAACATAATTTATGTAAGAACTTACCTGATAAATTCATTTCTTTCATATTAGCAAGAGTCCATGAGCGAGTGACGTATGGGATATACATTCCTACCAGGAGGGGCAAAGTTTCCCAAACCTCAAAATGCCTATAAATACACCCCTCACCACACCCACAAATCAGTTTAACGAATAGCCAAGAAGCGGGGTGATAAGAAAAAAGTGCGAAAGCATATAAAATAAGGAATTGGAATAATTGTGCTTTATACAAAAAAATCATAACCACCACAAAAAAGGGTGGGCCTCATGGACTCTTGCTAATATGAAAGAAATGAATTTATCAGGTAAGTTCTTACATAAATTATGTTTTCTTTCATGTAATTAGCAAGAGTCCATGAGCTAGTGACGTATGGGATAATGACTACCCAAGATGTGGATCTTTCCACGCAAGAGTCACTAGAGAGGGAGGGATAAAATAAAGACAGCCAATTCCTGCTGAAAATAATCCACACCCAAAATAAAGTTTAATGAAAACATAAGCAGAAGATTCAAACTGAAACCGCTGCCTGAAGTACTTTTCTACCAAAAACTGCTTCAGAAGAAGAAAACACATCAAAATGGTAGAATTTAGTAAAAGTATGCAAAGAGGACCAAGTTGCTGCTTTGCAAATCTGATCAACCGAAGCTTCATTCCTAAACGCCCAGGAAGTAGAAACTGACCTAGTAGAATGAGCTGTAATCCTTTGAGGCGGAGTTTTACCCGACTCAACATAGGCATGATGAATTAAAGATTTCAACCAAGATGCCAAAGAAATGGCAGAAGCTTTCTGGCCTTTTCTAGAACCGGAAAAGATAACAAATAGACTAGAAGTCTTTCGGAAAGATTTAGTAGCTTCAACATAATATTTCAAAGCTCTAACAACATCCAAAGAATGCAACGATTTCTCCTTAGAATTCTTAGGATTAGGACATAATGAAGGAACCACAATTTCTCTACTAATGTTGTTGGAATTCACAACCTTAGGTAAAAATTGAAAAGAAGTTCGCAACACCGCCTTATCCTGATGAAAAATCAGAAAAGGAGACTCACAAGAAAGAGCAGATAATTCAGAGACTCTTCTGGCAGAAGAGATCGCCAAAAGGAACAAAACTTTCCAAGAAAGTAATTTAATGTCCAATGAATGCATGGGTTCAAAAGGAGGAGCTTGAAGAGCCCCCAGAACCAAATTCAAACTCCAAGGAGGAGAAATTGACTTAATGACAGGTTTTATACGAACCAAAGCTTGTACAAAACAATGAATATCAGGAAGATTAGCAATCTTTCTGTGAAAAAGAACAGAAAGAGCAGAGATTTGTCCTTTCAAGGAACTTGCGGACAAACCCTTATCTAAACCATCCTGAAGAAAATGTAAAATTCTCGGTATTCTAAAAGAATGCCAAGAAAAATGATGAGAAAGACACCAAGAAATATAAGTCTTCCAGACTCTATAATATATCTCTCTAGATACAGATTTACGAGCCTGTAACATAGTATTAATCACAGAGTCAGAGAAACCTCTTTGACCAAGAATCAAGCGTTCAATCTCCATACCTTTAAATTTAAGGATTTGAGATCCTGATGGAAAAAAGGACCTTGCGACAGAAGGTCTGGTCTTAACGGAAGAGTCCACGGTTGACAAGAGGCCATCCGGACAAGATCCGCATACCAAAACCTGTGAGGCCATGCCGGAGCTACCAGCAGAACAAACGAGCATTCCTTCAGAATCTTGGAGATTACTCTTGGAAGAAGAACTAGAGGCGGAAAGATATAGGCAGGATGATACTTCCAAGGAAGTGATAATGCATCCACTGCCTCCGCCTGAGGATCCCGGGATCTGGACAGATACCTGGGAAGTTTCTTGTTTAGATGAGACGCCATCAGATCTATTTCTGGAAGTTCCCACATTTGAACAATCTGAAGAAATACCTCTGGGTGAAGAGACCATTCGCCCGGATGCAACGTTTGGCGACTGAGATAATCCGCTTCCCAATTGTCTTTACCTGGGATATGAACCGCAGAGATTAGACAGGAGCTGGATTCCGCCCAAACCAGAATTCGAGATACTTCTTTCATAGCCAGAGGACTGTGAGTCCCTCCTTGATGATTGATGTATGCCACAGTTGTGACATTGTCTGTCTGAAAACAAATGAACGATTCTCTCTTCAGAAGAGGCCAAGACTGAAGAGCTCTGAAAATTGCACGGAGTTCCAAAATATTGATCGGTAATCTCACCTCCTGAGATTCCCAAACTCCTTGTGCCGTCAGAGATCCCCACCTCCATAGGAGGCAAAGTTTGTAAAACTGATTTGTGGGTGTGGTGAGGGGTGTATTTATAGGCATTTTGAGGTTTGGGAAACTTTGCCCCTCCTGGTAGGAATGTATATCCCATACGTCACTAGCTCATGGACTCTTGCTAATTACATGAAAGAAATTACATGTCCTATCTGAATCATGAATCATGAATCATTTAATTTGGACTTTACTATCCCTTTAAATCTCAGCTACAACAGGTTCGCTTATGCAAACTTGAAGCTGACGGCACTCCGATCCCTTGATAAATCTGGGCCTATGTGTCCCTAATTGGCCTTAGCAGATGCAATAAGATAAAATCCGACAAGTTACAGCATTTCAGGGCCACTTTAAGGAAAATAACACTTTACACTTATTTCTTAAAGGGACACTGAACCCAATTTTTTTTCTTTCATGATTCAGATAGAGCATGCATTTTTAAGCAACTTTCTAATTTACTACTATTATCAATGTTTCTTTATTCTCTTGCTATCTTTATTTGAAAAAGAAGGTATCTAAGTTTTTTTTTGGTTCAGATCTCGGGACAGCACTTTTTTTATTGGTGGATGAATTTATCCACCAATCAGCAAGGACAACCAAGGTTGTTCACCAAAAATGGGCCGGCATCTAAACGTATATTCTTGCATTTCAAATAAAGATACCAAGAGAATGAAGAAAATTTGATAATAGGAGTAAATTAGAAAGTTGCTTAAAATTTCATGCTCTATCTGAATCACGAAAGAAAAAATGTGGGTTCAGTGTCCCTTTAAATATTCAAACAATGATACAATTGTAATTTTTAGGTAAATCTCTGCTTTGAATACATCATTTTGTCTTGTGTTTGCTTAGTTTTTAATGCCCCTTTACTCTGTTCCACCACTTGTGTATAATGAGTGTTTTCTGTTAAATACAGAAGTCTTAAAGGGATAGTAAACCACAATATTTTCTTTTATGATTCTGATAGAACATACAATTTTAAACAAATTTGAAAATTACTTCTATTATCAAATTTGCTTCATTCTCTTGTTATCCATTACTGAAGGAACAGCATTATTACTACTGGCAGTTAGCTGAACACATCTATTTATCCAATCACAAGAGACAAATGTGTGCAGGCACCAATTAGCAGCTAGCTCCCACTAGTGTAGGATATGTGTGTATTATTTTTTTAACAAGCACAGAGAATGAAGCACATTTGAAAATAGAAATGAATGTAAAAGTGTCTTAAAATTACATGCTCTATGTGAATCATGCAAGTTTAATTTTGAGTTTCCTATCCCTTTAATGAGAGCTGATATTTGTAAGATCTTTTCTACTTAAAGGGACAGTCTACACCGGAATTGTTATTGTTTAAAAAGATAGATAATCCCTTTATTACCCATTCCCCAGTTTTGCATAACCAAAACTGTTATATTAATCTATGTTTTACCTCTGTGATTACCTTGTATCTAAGCCTCTGCAGACTGCCCCTTTATCTCAGTGCTTTTGACAGACAGGTAGTTTAGCCAATCAGCGCAGACTCCTAAATAACTTCACAGGAGTGAGCACGATGTTTATCTATATGACACACATGAACTAGTACTGTCTAACTGTGAAAAACTTTCAAAATGCTCTGAGCTAAGAGGTGGTTTTAAACAGTTTTGAAATCAGTTTGAGCCTACCTAGGTCTAGCATTTCAAAAATACCACCAAGGGAACAAAATAAATTTAATGATAAAAGTCAATTGGAAAGTTGTTTACAATTGCATGCCCTATCTGAATGATGAAACTTTAATTTTGACTAGACTGTCCCTTTAAAGCAACAGTCTAGTCAGTATTAAACTTTCATGCTGTTTCATGATTCAGATAGAGCATGCAATTTTAAGCAACTTTCTAATTTACTCCTATTATCAATTTTTCTTCGTTCTCTTGGTATTTTTATTTGAATGTAATGGCTACATTTAGACACCAATCAGAAAGTGCTACCCAGGTTCTGAACCAAAAATGGGCCGGTTCCTATGCTTATATTCTTGCTTTTTGAAATAAAGATACCAAGAGATTGAATAAAAATTGATAATAGGAGTAAATTAGAAAGTTGCTTAAAATTACATTCTCTATCTGAATCATGAAAGTTTAATTTTTTCTAGACTATTCCTTTAAGTGTTTGGTTCTATTCTTAATTTGTCTGTATATTTTCTTTTACTCAGGGTGTATGATCTGCCTTGGACAGTCTACCTTCCTAAGATTTAACCACCCGGCCGAGGCGAACTGGATGAAAACCATGATCCCTGCAACTGGGAGGAGCCCTGGCCTAGGCTCATACCCATCAGGTATTAATCCCAATTAGACAGTAACACCTTGTAATTACAAGACATTTCTGCTGTGTATCTATAAAATAACATATCAGACAGTCACACTGAAATTCTTTTTACTGCAGTTCTCATGTATCAATAGCCAAACTCAACCCAACATTTGCCTTATTTGGAGAAGCCAATCTGGGCTTTAGGCTAGCCCTGGCTATAATATATATATATATATAATATATGTTAGTATAGAGTGCATTGCGTTGCAGTTGTTATCTGATAAAGCCAATTAGGGATGGATATATAGAAGGGTTAGCCTTGATAGTCAGCAGGGTTAATTTTAGGTTCTGAGAATTAGACTATCAGAGCTTAATTACATGAAAACTGGGCAAAATAAATAATACAAATATATTGCAATGTTGTCATTATACATGACTATACATTTTATATTTGAGGTGACAGACAATGCTTACTTAATAAAAGAGAGGTATTCTGGATTTATCAATTAAAAACTGGAAAACCTAAAGGTATTAATGAAATTTCTGACATAAAGTTATATACTGTGTTATTGGTGTTTAATTGTTTAAATTTAAATTTTATACTGTGGTTTATACCACTATACTTTTCATAGATTTAATTAACACAATTAAGAGATTTTTATATGTATATATAAAAAATAAATCACTATTTAAACAAATATTATACTGTTACAGATAAATAAGAGTCGGAAAAAATGACATTGTACAGTACATAAAATAATAACATAATATTGTATAGCACGATATTACCATAAAGTTACATGGATTCTTGATACTTTATTTATTTGCTACAAAAAAAAACATAAAACAAAAAGAAGTTCTTAATTAGATTATGTGAGTTCTTTTAAATTCTGTGATTCTTTTAAGAGAGAGAGAGCGAAAATTAATAGTTTCATATCTGTATATGTTTGTGTTAATAGGTTCTGGTACCATGTAATAGAACCTCATACAGGCTACTCATTAAGACTACCTATGTGTAAAATAGAGATTAACATTATATCACTTTAAGAGGTATGAATTGCACTTTAAGAGTTAATTGTTTAGCCTATTTAAAGGACACGGGGGAACAGCTGATTGTCCCTTATGAAGTGCCATACAGGTACGAAACACATCGGATGTTAGCTATTGTGAGGTGATGGGGATGCAATACTTTTTATTTGCAACTTGGAATAAATGCTGCACTTTTAAAATTATACTTCAAAGCTCAAATTGTCTCAGTAATTTCCTATGGCATGATCGAAAAGTTTTATATACACATCTCAAGGTGTTAACTGTCCCTTTAAAGACTAAATACATATTATAAACATAGTACTGAGGTTATTCCCCACCTCGCTCACCATGTTTAAATCTTGCTTTCACTGCATTCCAGTGCTTACGTGTTTGCACATGTGCAGTAACTCTCAGATACCTGCAGTGAAACCTAGGTATAAAAATGGCGGCATCCACAATCAGACAGGGGTGCATGAAATGTATTTTTTGTTTAACATCCCGTTAATACGTGAGGGAAAAGGGTGTAAGACAGGTGTGTAGGAAAGGACCAAGGGTTTGGAGACAAGCAAATTTAGTTTGTATAATCGGCATGATGTTTTCATTATCTGTTTCCTATTTATTAAAGGGACATTAACCACTTTGAGATGGTTAAATAAACTGATAAATTGTATATAAAAAAACCAAACTGCAATATGCTTTCATTATTTATTTTGCTCCCTTTTTCAATTCAATAAAAAATGTTGTGGATGCAGCTCTACTGTATAATTTACTAAAATTTTATAATTTAAGAAAAATGAAAAGTATAACCAGCTAAGGAATTTTAGAAACAGATCATCTTCATCACTACTGAAATATTATAAGAAGTCCATAGAGAGAGATTCTTTGTGCGTAACATTTTCTCTCTCTTTCCTTGCAGATTCAACCCCTTCCTTGCTGAATGGATCTCGTGATGGTGGATACCAACGCAGTGTTTCCTCCCACACATCTTTGGTGAGCTCCATCGAGAAGAACCTTCAGGATATTATGGATTCTTTGGTACTAGAGGGGCCACCGCCACTGGGGAGAAAGCTCTCCCAATCATCCGTCAACAGCTTCAACTCATTGACAAATGGAGGGAGCAGGAAATGCTTGCTCTCCCCCCCAACCAGTCCTCTGTCCTCTAGCTCTGGTTACGACAATGCTTTTACATCTCCTCTGTCATCTCCAGGAAGTGGTATTTTAAATAGCCCATCTCCAGGGCAGGATAATGTTACATCATCTGCAATTCCTGTGGTGCCACTTCGCACCTCCAGCTTTAGCCACTCCTTGCCACGGCCAGTACCAACCTATGGAGGAAGTAACCTGGACTTGCGTTCTAGCCGTGGCACAGGTTCATCTCTTCTCAGTCCTCCAAGTCCAGGAAGTGGGAGTAGGGTTGGAGGTCTCAGTGTGCCAAGCAGCCCACTTTTAGGGAGCAAATTTCACCACCCAGTCTCAGATCGCCCTGCCAGCCCTTACAGACAGGGAGTAAACACACCACGAAGTTTACCCCCAGAGAGTCCTCGGCTTGGCCGCAGAAACCTGGAGAGCATGAGGGACCTTCCACCACTCAGCCCCGCTCTGTCACGCAGAGTGACACCCAGTTCTAGCAAACCTACCCCGGAAAGTCCTGCTCGGGTGCCGGATAGTCCTTGCTCCTTAGGTCGCCGCAGGGTGGGTAGTGCAAGTTCTCCTGGATCTGAAGACAATACTTTGTCTAGGCAGGTACGTGAGCGCAGTCCATCTCCATCTGCCTTTCAGGAGCCTCCACGACGGCTAACTCCAGCATACAGCTTGGGATCCCTTGGGACTCCCTCACAGAGCCCACGGTTGCAGCGTAAAGGACCTGCCCCCCGGGAACGCAAGAATAGCATCAGTGAGATAAGTGACAACCAAGAGGAGCTGCTGGACTACCACAGGAGACAGAGGGAGGAGAGGCTGAGAGAACAGGAGATGGAGCGGCTGGTGAGTGAGGGACATCTACAAACTAAGGCAGGGGTTGACACATTTATTTTAAAATAGAAACAACCTAGAATACTGAGAATTCAGCCATACCATATTTTAGGCAACAGAGACAGCTTTATATTGGGATGTATGCAGAAGAATCCAATACTATAATAGCCTTGAATTAAGGAATGGCTTGACAATTCAGGAGTCAGGAAGCCACTGCTCAATTTTTTTTACTTCTGGACCTTAACATATTATTAATATTGTTATGTTATTCTACATATATAATTTTGAGATATATGATATATATATATATATATATATATATATATATATATATATATATATATATATATATATATATATATATATATATATATACAGTATATATGTTATACGTAAAGTCAGATATTGGGTAATCCTAGGATTACCCTGGTAAAATGGAGATTACCCAAGCGGCTTTGGGTAAAGCCCATTATAAAATCATAAATCCCCTTAGAGTGCATACTCTTCATCAAGTCACTGCGTCAAACATATATGCACTGTAATTCCCCCATCTACACTATCTTTTTTGCGCCCGCCTGGGGGGTTCAAAGGGGGCAAAGCCCGTCTTGTAAACCTTATTCCCCAATGTTCACTTAGGGTGGATGCCCCCCTTCAACCCCCCAGACAGAGGCAAAAAAATAGTCTAAATGGGGAAATTACAGTGTATTGGGCTTTACCCACAGCCACTTGGGTAATGTCTGTTTTACCCGGGTAATCCTAGGATTACCCGGATATCTTACTTTACCCATAACATATATATATATATATATATATATATATATATATATATATATATATATATATATATATATATATATATATATATATATATATATACTGTATATATACAATGTATTTATCATTCTCTTATTGTTAAAAGTATATATTTAGCTCCTCAATATTCTGGATGGCTTATAGGATTTGCATAGATGTTTCAACCCCAGGCAGAATTTGTATATACTTTTTTTTTGCATTTTATTGGGAACAAATATTGGAACACTGTAAATAGTAAGGCTCAGTAATTTTATTAATATATTATAATCTATAGTCACTAGTTGGAGATACTTTTACCACTAATATAGAAAACTCTCCATTGCTCTCAGTGCTAAGTGTTCACTAAAATGTTTAACACCTCTCTAAATTGGAAACAAAAGTTAAAAAGACACGGGTACAGGAGACCGAGAGTCCGATTTGGCATTTTATATTTAATTAAGCCAGGGGGAAAAGGAAGTTTTGAGTTTTATGTGTGTTACTGGCAGCTGTAATAAATTACTATTCTGTGTTATTGGTAGTCAGTGGAGTTAATTCATTTGCTATATTAAAACAAATGGTTAATCACTGTTCTGAGTATGTATTATATATATGTATACACACAGATATTTTGAAAGGACCCAAGTAAATTTATGACATTAAATGGACAGTAAAATCAACATTAAACGTTCATGATTCAGATAGAGCATGTTATTTTAAACAACTTTCCATTTTACTTCTGTTATCGAATGTGCTTTGTTCCTTTGATATTGTTTGTTGAAGAGCAAAGCTAGGTAGGCTGATAGGAGCTTAAGAGTGTGCATGTGTCTTTAGCATTCTATGTCAGATGTGTTTTCATCTATGTATTACAGTGCTGTAAACCAGATAGCTATAGATATGTGCACGCTCCTGATCTTACCTAGGATGGCTTTGTAACAAAGGATTCCAAAAGAACTAGGCAAAATTGATAAAAATAAGTCAATTGGAAAGTTGTTTACATTTTCAAGCTCTAATTTGGACTTTCCTGTCCTTTTAACATTTTAAGTGGCTTGTCCTTGCTATTGGATTAAGTATACCAGTTGCAATAAAAGATTTAAAGGGACACTCAAGTCAAAATAAAATTTTATGATTCAGATAGAGCAGCAGTTTTAAGCCTTTTTCCCATTTACTTCCATTATCAAATTTTACTCAGTATTTTATATATTCACTTTCTGTGTGCACAAGCACACAGGGTATATGTATACTGGTCTGTGATTGGCTGATGTCTGTCACATGATACAGGGGCCGGAAAATGGGAGAAAAAATAAATTTGTAATATATTGCTTATTTGAAATTCAGAGTAGGTGAAATTGCATTGTCTATTTATTATGCACTTGTTAATTATGCAATTCTACTGCATTGAGTGGTCCTTTAAGGTTTTGGATAAAACAAATGTCAGTGACTTGTCTTAAAGATATTATATTTGGGGAAAACCTAGTAATCCCTTGTTAATATATATATAAAAAAAAAAAAAAAATATATATATATATATATATATACATACACACATAATTTATATATAGTTATTAATTTTATTTATATATATATATATATATATATATACACACATAATTATATATATATATATATATATATATATATATATATATATATATATATATATATATATATATATATATATATATATATATATATATATATAATTAGTGATGAAAGAGTTAAGGTCTCAGCCCCACCCTGTAAGGCTTGTCAGTCCACTGGCTTGGGAGTGGTATATGGATAGATCTGTAGTATTTTACAGCACACAGCTGCTCTTATGAATTGCAGTCTGTATGTGGAATGGATCAGCGACATTATCAGGCTCCTCTTCCCAGAACCCCAAGGTGAAAGACGTGATTTTATTTGTTAGTTTTGACTTGCGGGGAATTGTAGAGCAAAAGGGCATCTGTGATCAGCAAATAAGCACAAAGCAACAGGTTCACTTTTGTACAAATGGGGGAGCATATTGTTATGGGCTGTCAGTTGGAGACTGTGTTTTCGGTAGAGCATGAAATGGACTTCAAAGATCCTGTACATAAAACGCACTATAGGTATATTCTGCTGTTAGGTGTGAGTAACCCTTTCATTGACAATGTGAGCTTTATTCAGTAAAATGTACCGTAGGTCTATTCTGCATACGTATAATATGGACAGACCTGCAAACATAGAAAAATATATTTGTGTGCACTCATTTGCACATCCAATGGCATAAACAGAAAACACAATCAAATAAATGTATTGCAGAATACAAACGGTATGCTACTTGATTTAATTTACATATATAGCTAAGAACTTTTTTAATGTCTTTGGTAAATCTCATAGTTTTTTCAAGAATTTTATCTGACGATTACAGCCTTTGAAATAACATTAAAAGGGGTCAGGAAACCCAATTTTTTTTTTGTTCATGATTCAGACAGAGCATACAATTTAAAAAATCCTTTTCAATTTACTCCTGTGAATATGCTTTAATCTCTTGGTATCCTTTGTTGAAGGAGCAGCAATGCACTACTGGGAGCTAGCTGAACACAAGGTGAGCCAATGACGCAAATTATTTAGCAGAAGTAAATTGAAAAGTTGTTTAAAATTGCTTGCTCTCTCTGAATCATGAGAGCTCTTTTTTATTATTTTTTTTAACTTTACTTGAAGAGGATCGAGGCCAGGTGAATACTCAGGAAGAAAGTTACAGAATATGCACAATTTAAACATAGGCTGAACATATTGCCGCTTTAAAAAGGGACACATGAAATATACATATGTCAGGGTTCTTATACAAAGCATTTCTTTCAACAGCCCTGACTTATGTATTTTTCATATGTGTCCCTTTTTTAGTCACTATGGTCACCCTATTTAAACAACCTTTTTTATAGTATGAGAATGCTTTCCCATAGCGTGATTAAGAGAAATGCCTCCAAATAGTGTGTCATTGTATTGCATGGTTCGATTTAAGAGATTAGTGACTTGTTATAAATTCCCTAACATAGATTATATATTAATATTCCCTAATGAATAACTAGAAAAATAAAATATGCATAACATTATAGTAGACTTCGTTTTTTTTTAAATTTATATTGCAAAAACAATAAAATAAGCATTATTACATTAAATAAATCAATATGTCAACATTTTAAGTGAGTACGTGGTTAAGTTTTTGTCTTGGACAACACTTACTTGCCTTGTAAATTACCAGTACAATTCATTTAAAAGTAAGGCAGAGCATATATATTAGCCCTGCATAAATCTATCCGATTGTGCTTTTCTCTTTTTTTTTTTTTTTTTTAGACATCCAGTTAATTGTTTTTCTGCTGATATTTTGTGCAAACTAATATTTTGTAGACCATGAAAATGTTTAAAGTATTTATCTGTGTGATGTATAATGCAAGGCATGCAGTATAAAGTACCACCTGCCCTTTCCCACCCCTATTTTAATCCCTTGGCTGTGATGTGCCACAATACTCTCTGGCAGCCAATGGATTAAAATGATCAGCCATAAAGAAAAGGGGGGGATAAAATCACAATGCTTATTAAAGTATTTAAGTTATGAAATAATTTGTTTGTGACACTATGCATGACCTGGGTTGCCCCCCAGATTCCCTGTAACTGGCAGGATTGTACATCCTGTCTATGATTACACTGCACCAGTCTGCCACCTTTAGGAAGTCATATTTCTGGGTGCCTCATTCTTAGTTATTGTCTATTCCTGGCAGTACATTTTATGATGTCTACAGATACATGATTGATTATATTTCTGTTTTTAATGCTTGGTTTGCAGGTATTTGTGGTTAATGTCTGATGGTTTCCTGAGATGTTTCAGTTTAGCCCTCATCCTTTCCCTAGCAGAGTATGTCCCTCCTGTATGGCACATATATCACTTCTCCTTGCTCCACAACTATTCTGGTTTTTGTGCATTCTGTTCCCAACATAGCAGTTCCTTTCTGTGCTCATTATCTAACTTTAAATTTAGCTACACAATGTTCATACTCCCAATGTTACCTTAAAAGGACATTAAACACTTTGAGATGGTAATATAAAATGATAAATCATATTGATAGGAAAAACTCTGCAATATACTTTCATTATTTATTTTGTCCCCTTTTCCAGTAATTCCATTCTAAAATTGTGAGCTTTTCAGTTCCTAAGTGCAGAACACTGTTATATGCCACACAGCCATTGGCTGGACACTCTAGTGACCCACTTATAACTGTCCCTAATTGGCCACAGCAGAAAAGGTAACCTAAGTTACAACATGGCAGCTACTATTGTTTTATAGACACTAAAGCTTTACACTTTGTCAATATTTAAATAGTTTATATTATTTAAAAAAATACATCTACATGTTATCCTTAGACAAATCTTTGAATGCATCATTCTATCTAGTATTTATTTAGTGTTTAATGTCCCTTTAAGCAATGCTTGAGGTCCACCAATATCGTATTGTGCTTTGGTTCCACGTGTGAAATATGTTGAAAATATGTATATATATGCTTAGAGGCATCTGTTTTAATATTAGGGGTTTCATGAGTATATGTTTTATAAAATATACAGGGAGACAGAGGTTTAGCACCTTCACTCATTACTTTAAAACTGATTTATAATGGGCTACATTGACCATATGACACGTAGGGACAGCTTTTAAATAAAGGTACTAAATGTGTGCTTAAATATATTCAAACATGCAACTAAGTTTCAAAAACCCTGCAGGATTTTGTTATAAACCTTTGGATCATTGGCTTACATTGGTCATGTGATAAAAGGAATTATCTGAAAGAGAAATTTCTGCTCTTAAAATAGATGTTTAAAGGGACATGAAACACAAAATGTTTCTTTCATGATTCAGACAGAGCATGCAATTATAAACAACTTTATAATTTACTTCTATTATCATTTTTTCTTTGTTCTTTTTGTATCTTTTGTTGAAAAGCAGGGACGTATGATTCAGATAGGGTGTACAATTAAATAAGGTTTCTTCTTAATTCAGTTATCAAATTTACTCATGGTATTTCTTTTCATGAGAGCATACTCAGGTAGCCTCAGGGAAGTGCAAGTATCTTCAGCAATATATGCAACATTTCTGCTGTCTTGCTATAAATTATCGGCCAAGTCTAAACATTTTTTAAAACAAATTTAACATCTTGTTTGCTGCAATCTGTTTTTTTTTTCAATAGCCTAACTTCACCCACCAATTGCCTTATATAGAGGAGACAATCAGGGCTTGAGTCTGCAGACATCAAGGTTAGTTAAGGTCATAAAGTTTGTAAAAAGTGCATTGCTTTGCAGTTGTTAAAGGGATAGAAAGGTCAAACTGTAAATGTGCATTTCAATTTGAAATAGAATCATTTTTGCTAATAGAAGTATAAGTTATTACTGTTTTTCTGCAGCATACACACATATCCTGTGAGGTTCCCGTGC
Organism: Bombina bombina; assembly: GCF_027579735.1. NCBI lineage: Eukaryota > Metazoa > Chordata > Amphibia > Anura > Bombinatoridae > Bombina > Bombina bombina. Next base: position 271,273,111 of record NC_069506.1, on the reverse strand, counting down.
ACCAGTATTCAAACTCCACACCTCAGAGAGTCAGCAGTGGCTTGTATGACACAAATGAAAGGACCAATAAAGTGATGGTAAATTCACCTCACTAACTTTAGATCTATTGAAAGCTCTGGTAATTATAAGCATATCGAGGTGCTTCTATAAAACACCATTATTGTGAGGCTCCGCAACCTGCTTTAATGCAGCCTCTGTCATAGATTTTCTTTGTGTGGTATTTGACTGGCAGCTCTTCCAGCCAGTAGGAGCCTCACCATGCGCCCTATGTACTTTACTTACAGCACGCTCCCGTGCTTCTAACTATTAGCTGACTTAGCCTTGAAGTGCAACTGCGCACGCGCAGTTCGCTACGCTAGATTACCTGTTTACAGTAAGCAGCCTCACTGTTTCAGTTGCGCAAAAAGCATAGTAAGCCTCGCGTGCGCAGTTGCACTTCAAGGTAAGTCAGCTAATAGAGGCACGGGAGCGTGCTGTAAGAAAATTACATAGGGCGCATGGTGAGGCTCCTATTGGCTGGAAGAGCTGCCAGTCAAATACCGCACAAAGAAAATCTATGACAGAGGCTGTATTAAAGCAGGTCGCGGAGCCTCACAATAATCAATATGCTTATAATTACCAGAGCTTTCAATATATCTAAAGTTAGTGAGGTGAATTTACCATCACTTTAAATTCAATAATGCATAAAATGTTTCATTATTATGTGGGAAACATTATTGCAGTGTACATTTATTTATCTTGCCTTCTTTTTAACCCCTTAATGACCGGACCATTTTTCAATTTTCTTACCCTTAATGACAATGGCTATTTTTACATTTCTGCAGTGTTTGTGTTTAGCTGTAATTTCCCTCTTACTCATTTACTGTACCCACACATATTATATACCGTTTTTCTCGCCATTAAATGGACTTTCTAAGGATACCATTATTTTCATCATATCTTATAATTTCCTATAAAAAAAATATAAAATATGAGGAAAAAATTGAAAAAAACACACTTTTTCTAACTTTGACCCCCAAAATCTGTTACACATCTACAATCACCAAAAAACACCTATGCTAAATAGTTTCTAAATTTTGTCCTGAGTTTAGAAATACCCAATGTTTACATGTTCTTTACTTTTTTTGCAAGTTATAGGGCCATAAATACAAGTAGCACTTTGCTATTTCCAAACAACTTTTTTTCAAAATTAGCGCTAGTTACATTGGAACCCTGATATCTGTCAGGAATACCTGAATATCCCTTGACATGTATATATTTTTTTTTAGAAGACAACCCAAAGTATTGATCTAGGCCCATTTTGGTATATTTCATGCCACCATTTCACCGCCAAATGTCATCAAATAAAAAAAAAAGTTCACTTTTTCACAAATTTTGTCACAAACTTTAGGTTTCCCACTGAAATTATTTACAAACAGCTTCTGCAATTAAGGCACAAATGGTTGTAAATGCTTCTTTGGGATCCCCTTTGTTCAGAAATAGCAGACTTATATGGCTTTGGGGTTGCTTTTTGGTAAGTAGAAGGCCGCTAAATGCTGCTGCGCACCACACGTAAATTATGCCCAGCAGTTAAGGGGTTAAATTAGGTAGCTTGTAGGGAGCTTGCAGGGTTAATTTTAGCTTTAGGGTAGAGATCAGCCTCCCACCTGACACATCCCACCCCCTGATCCCTCCCAAACAGTTCTCTTCCCTCCCCCACCCCACAATTGTCCCCGCCATCTTAAGTACTGGCAGAAAGTCTGCCAGTACTAAATAAAAGGAGTTTTTCTTTTTTTTAATAAAAAAAAATAAAATGTTTTAGCTGTGATGGACTCCTGCCTTAGCCCCAACCTCCATGATCCCCCCCCCCAGCTCTCTAACCCTCTCCCCTACCTAATTGCCGCCATCTTGGGTACTGGCAGCTGTCTGCCAGTACCCAATTTGCCCCCCAAAAAAGTGGTTTTTTTATTATTTTTTATTTCCATTTTAATTTTTTCTGTAGTGTAGCAGCCCCCCACAATACCCCAACCCCCTCCCCCTCCCAGATCCTCATATATTTATTATTGTATTATTACTTTCCCCCCCCTCTTCCCACTCATTGGTGTCAGTGTGGGTAGGTAATCGCGCGCACGCGCACGCGCATGCGCGCCCCCGCACGCTCCCGGCACCCGGCGTGCACATTGCACTAACAGGAGCCGGATGCCGGGTAGCGATGGGCCGCCCACCCGCCTCCCTGTTGCGCTCCCACCCACCAACGAACCGGCCGCATCGCTACCGGTGCAGAGAGGGCCACAGAGTGGCTCTCTCTGCATCGGATGTTTCTAAAGGGTATTGCAGGATGCCTCAATATCGAGGCATCACTGCAATACCCTGAGAGCTGCTGGAAGCGATTGCGATCGCTTCCAGCACTCTCTTAGACAAGTGACGTACCAGGTACGTCCATTGTCACTAACTGCAAGTTTTTGCAGGACGTACCTGGTACGTCACTTGTCATTAAGGGGTTAAAATACATCTAAAAGTTGTACTTTAGCTAATTTATCTGTTAGTTTTGTTTACCCCCATCCTAACTCACATTATCTGTAGTCATTTGTCCTTTTAAGGTAGATTATCAGTTTTGCAGCAACAATCATTATAGGAAACACATTCTCTGTAATAGCATTGGCATACTAAGTAGTCTAAAGCCTCAATTTACTAAGGGTTGGACAGACAGGGGAGGACATCTCCGCCATTGTCTGCCCCACACCAGGGCTAGCGGGCAGCAATATGCTGCCCGCATTTAATATTGCGCAAAAGGGGAAGTGTGCAATGCCGCTGAGCAGGGGCTGTCAATCTCCCCTGTTGCAACTGTCTGGGGGGGATTGAGAAGCGTCACTTTACAGTTGGCGTAGTGGGTTAAGATGACTGCTGCTTCTTAACTCTCGGCTTAAAGGGATACTAAACCTACATTTTTTTCTTTCATGATTCAGATAGAGCATGCAATTTTAAGCAACTAAGCATCTTGCTATCTTTATTTAAAAAGCAGGAATGTAAAGCTTAGGAGCCCGCCAATTTTAGGTTTAGCACCCTGGATAGCGCATGCTTATTGGTGACTACATTCAGCCAACCAATAAGCAAGCATAACCTAGGTCTGAACCAAAAATGGGCCGGCTCCTAAGCTTTACATTTCTGCTATTTAAATAAAGATAGCAAGAGAACAAAGAAAAATTGATAATAGGAGTAAATTAGAAAGTTGCTTAATATTGCATGCTCTATCTGAATCATTTAGTATCTCTTTAACCCTTTTCCAATGGGACTTATTTGTCTAAACAAATAAGTAAAGATTTAAATAATTTTATCGTCCCAGCGCAGTTAGGATGGGATGGAACGTCCTAACAGCAGGAAGGGGTTAAGTGTGGATATTATTGTGTATAAATAAAGGTATATTTATATTGAGCTATTATATGGAGATTAGAAAGGAATATATGTGTTTGTTTAAATAGCTGCTAAATAAATGATTGCTAAGTAATTGGACTAAATCCGTGCTAAACCTCCCTAAGGGAAGATAAGTGGGCAGACTACACCAGTCTCTTTCCTTAAAGGGACAGTCTACTTGAACAATTTTATTATTTAAAAAGATAGGTAATCCCATTATTACCCATTCCCCAGTTTTGCATAACCAACACTGTTATTTTAATACACTTTCTTCTATAAGGTAAGGTCGAGTCCACAGATTCATCCTTTACTTGTGGGATATTATCCTTCCCAACAGGAAGTGGCAAAGAGCACCACAGCAGAGCTGTCTATATAGCTCCTCCCTTAGCTTCACCCCCAGTCATTCTCTTTGCCTACTCTAAGTACTAGGAAGGGTAAAGTGAAAGAGGTGATAAAATATTAGTTTTTAATTTCTTCAAGCAAGAGTTTGTTATTTTAAATGGTACCGGTGTGTACTATTTACTCTCAGGCAGCAGATGGATGAAGATTGCTGCCTGGAGGATGATGATCTTAGCATTTGTAACTAAGGTCCATTGCTGTTCCCACAGAGGCTGAGGAGTACAGGAAACTTCAGTGTGAGGAACGGTTTCATGCTATGCAGCAATGAGGTATGTTCAGTCATTTTTTTCTGGAGAGACTGTGTATTTCAGAAAGGCTGACATTATACCCAGGAGGGTAAGGGTAAGCAGTAATCCTAGAGCTAAAAGAAGGGCATTACTTAGCTTTTATATGGGGCCAATTACAAATATGGTTGACACTGAATTGCAAATGTTTGTGAGCAAACGCTTTTTGATTTGGGAGTGCTTTAACGTTTTTGTGGGCAATAACGTTTTGGGCAAGCTTTATTAAGGGCAAACATGACTTAACTTTTGGGTCTCAGAACCCACATGGCTAGTTATAACCGCTCTGGGGCGGTTCTTTAAGGCTGAGGAGACATCGAGTGAGATGGGCGGGGCCTATTTCCGCGCCTCAGATGCGCAGTTAGTTTTATCAACAAGCAGCAAGCTCTAACTTCTGAGGGCCCTGGTGTATGTTTTGGGCCAAATCGAAGCTTTTACCCCACATTTGCGATGCCTGAGGGCAGGTAGGGCCACAGCAGGGCTGTGGCAAGGTGCTGAGAGTGTTTTTTTCCGGATCTGGGCCTATTTTCAATCCGGTTTGGAAATTAAGGGGTTAATTGTTAAAAAATTTTGTGGTGCAATCTTAACTACCTATATTGTGCCTACATACAAAATTTTGAAAAATTTGGTGCATGTTTAGGCTGTTTTGCAGAACGTGTATACTTTTTTTTTCTCTTAAAGGCGCAGTACCGTTTTTTAAGATTGTTATTTTTTTTCACTAAACAAAGTGTTTTCATGCTTGTTTGTAGTCATTACTAGCCTGTTCAACATGTCTGACATTGAGGAAAATCAATGTTCAATATGTTTAGAAGCCATTGTGGAACCTCCACTTAGAATGTGTCCCTCATGCACTGAAAGGTCAATAAATTGTAGCTACTAAAAGTATGTTGCAGGATGATTCTCAGTCAGAAGAGAATCAGGTTTTGCCATCTAATTCTCCCCAAGTGTCACAACTGTTAACGCCCGCACAAGCGATACCAAGTACTTCTAGTGCGTCTAATTCTTTCACCCTGCAAGATATGGCCGCAGTTATGAATACTACCCTCACAGAGGTTTTATCTAAACTGCCGGGGTTGCAGGGGAAGCGCAGTAGGTCTGGTGTGAGAACAAATGCTGAGCCCTCTGACGCTTTATTAGCCATTTCTGGTCCCTAAGGTGGAGGGAGCTATTTCTACCCTGGCTAAGCGTACAAGTATACCTATCGAGGACAGTTGTGCTTTCAAAGATCCTATGGATAAAAAGTTAGAGGGTCTTCTGAAGAAAATATTTGTTCACCAAAGTTTTCTTCTCCAACCTATAGCGTGCATTGTTCCTGTAACTACTGCAGCGTCCTTTTGGTTCGAGGCTCTGGAAGAGGCTCTTCAGGTTGAGACCCCATTAGATGATATTCTGGATAGAATTAGGGCTCTCACGCTAGCTATTTCTTTCATTACAGATGACGCTTTTCAATTGGCTAAATTGGCGGCGAAGAATTCAGGTTTTGCCATTTTATCGCGTAGAGCGTTATGGCTTAAGTCCTGGTCTGCTGATGTGTCATCAAAAGCTAAGCTTTTAGCCATCCCTTTCAAGGGTAAGACCCTATTCGGGCCTGAACTGAAAGAGATCATTTCAGACATCACTGGAGGGAAAGGCCATGCCCTTCCTCAGGATAGACGAATAAGATGAGGACCAAACAAAATAATTTTCGTTCCTTTCGGAACTTCAAAGGTGGTCCCTCTACCTCTTCCCCTGCCGCAAAGCAAGAGGGGAATTTTGCTCAATCCAAGTCAGTCTGTAGACCTAACCATACTTGGAACAAGGATAAACAGGCCAAGAAGCCCGCTGCTGCCACCAAGACAGCATGAAGGGGTAGCCCCCGATCCGGGACCGGATCTAGTAGGTGGCAGACTTTCTCTCTTCGCTCAGGCTTGGGCAAGAGACGTTCAGGACTCCTGGGTTTTAGAAATAGTAACTCAGGGGTATCTTCTAGATTTCAAAGATTCTTCCCCAAGGGGGAGATTCCATCTTTCTCAATTGTCTGTAAACCAGACAAAAAGAGAGGCGTTCTTACGCTGTGTAGAAGACCTATATACCATGGGAGTGATCTGCCCAGTTCCGAAAACAGAACAGGGGCAAGGGTTCTACTCCAATCTGTTTGTGGTTCCCAAAAAAGAGGGAACCTTCAGACCAATTTTGGATCTCAAGATCCTAAACAAATTCCTCAGAGTCCCATCCTTCAAGATGGAGACCATTCGGACTATTTTGCCAATGATCCAGGAGGGTCAATATATGACCACCGTGAACTTAAAGGATGCGTATCTACACATCCCTATCCACAAAGATCATCACCAGTTCCTCAGGTTCGCCTTTCTGGACAAGCATTACCAGTTTGTGGCTCTTCCCTTCGGGTTGGCCACAGCTCCCAGAATTTTCACAAAGGTGCTAGGGTCCCTTCTGGCGGTTCTAAGGCCGCGGGGCATAGCTGTGGTGCCTTATCTGGACGATATCTTAATCCAGGCGTCAACTTTCCAACTAGCCAAGTCTCACACGGGCATCGTGGTGGCTTTTCTAAGATCTCACGGGTGGAAGGTGAACATACAAAAGAGTTCACTTATCCCTCTCAAAAGAGTTCCTTTCCTGGGAACTCTGATAGATTCGGTGGACATGAACATTTTTCTGATGGAGGTCAGGAAATCAAAAATTTTATCCATCTGCCGAGCTCTTCATTCCATTCCTCGCCCGCCAGTGGCTCAGTGTATGGAGGTAATCGGCTTAATGGTAGTGGCAATGGAAATAGTTCCGTTTGCTCGCTTGCATCTCAGACCACTGCAACTATGCATGCTCAATCAGTGGAATGGGGATTATGTGGATTTATCTCCTCAGATAAATCTGGACCAAGAGACCAGAGACTCTCTTCTTTGGTGGTTGTCACAGGATCATCTGTCCAAGGGAATGTGTTTCTGCAGACCAGTGTGGGTCATAGTGACGACGGACGCCAGCCTATTGGGCTGGGGTGCAGTCTGGAATTCCCTGAAAGCACAGGGATTGTGGACTCAGGAGGAGGCTCTCCTCCCGATATTCAGACTACAGGAGAGGATATTTTGATAAAAGACTGCATTAGATGCACCACTAAGGGGGTCATCTATGTTTTAAAATGCACCTGTAATTTGGTATATTTTGGAGAAACTAAGAAAATGATCAGAGATAGGATAAGGGAACATCTTCTTTGCATTGAAAAGGGATTAGATGATACGAGACTCTACAAACATTTCAAACAAGTGCACAATGGTAGGACCAAACATCTTAAATATTGGGGTATATTGCATGTGAAACAGAATTGGAGGGGTGGCAATATAGACAAGTTTTTACGACTAAAAGAGGCTGAATATATTTATAAATATGAAACGCTGTTTCCTACTGGGCTAAACTAGTTTTTACGACTAAAAGAGGCTGAATATATTTATAAATATGAAACGCTGTTTCCTACTGGGCTAAACTCCTAGTTGTATATTTCTCCGTTTTTACTGGATTAAAGGGACATTCAACACTGCACACAACATTAATCTATGTTGAAAAACTAAAAATGAAGATCAAGCTGCAACGTGCCCCCTTTCTCTTACTTCCTGCCTTCACCGTTGAATCGTCTACGATAACTGAAAAAGAAGCTGAATACGTCACGGTGGGGGGGAGTAAGGAAGCTATGTTAGGACACAAAGTTTGAAGCTATCGTAGACGATTCAACGGTGAAGGCAGGAAGTAAGAGAAAGGGGGCACGTTGCAGCTTGATCTTGATTTTTAGTTTTTCAACATAGATTAATGTTGTGTGCAGTGTTGAATGTCCCTTTAAATGTTTATTTGCACTAATATAGAAAGAATTTTTATCTTTGATAATAGTTTCTATTTTTGATAATCATTTTTATAAGATGATTTTTGATGCACTATAAGTTATGCACTTTATTTTATCAAATGTCTTAATTTTATATGTATTCATTTTAATTAATTTATGAATTAGAAGCCAATTTTATGTGCATATATATACACATTTTTTGGTTGCCTTAACACCACAGTGTTGCCAAATACCACTAAAAATAGTTCATACCACCTTAATTTTCACTTATCCAGTTTGACCAATGGAAAAGCAGGAAACTCCTTTAAATAGCTTCCTATGTTTCAAGAACTTCATCTTGAGAAAGCCCTGTATAGGGAGAAACGCGTTGATGTGAAGTTGCAACTTATGAGACAGAATTTATCTATGTAGCATGAGCTACACTGTTTATACCACTTTGCTGGAGCTGTGGTGCCTGTGAGATCTTGTTGGAAGGATTTGTGGAATACCTGACAAGCTAACACTACTGACCAGTACACCGGAATCCACTTGTACTCTAAAGACTGCTGACCCATTTTGCAGCGGGGCCGTTTTGAACCAAGACTGATACCTGTGCCATCCACACACTTCCTCCATAATAAGTACCCTGCGTGGTATTAGGCACTTAAGAGCGGTTACTTTGTTGTGTGGAATTCGGCACCTACATTCTTTTTGATCCGGAGGACCGAAAGGGACCAATAGGATTGCCTCTTTGGGACAGCGCTCATAAAAGTGACGTCATCCGGCCACGTCTGTAAGCTTTGACGGAGGCACCTGAGTTACACACTGTCCGCGTTTAAGACTGTTACCAGGAGTTTACGAGGTAATATTAGTACCTATCCGGATTTGCTTACTTTGCACCTACTCAAGTTTTTGACTGTTTTAAACTTTTATGTGGTGGCAACCTTTTACCCTCTTTTTATAAACGGAGACGTCCGTTTTTAGTATATATTATTAGACTCTTAAACACAGTTGTTTTTTTTTCTATATATTGCACCATTATTAATAAACTGTGGCATAGCCATTTATTTTACACTTTTGTCTTTTTGCATTTATTCTTTTTAGCTTGTTAATCCACCTTTAGCTATAGCGCTCCTGCTCTCTTTTTATGTATATATCTAGTGCCTAACCTATGCAAGGGACTCTTAGGTTTAACAGGAGTTTGGTGGTTACACCCTGCGCTCACTTATATTTTCATTGAGACTCACTCTTGCCATCTATCAGCAATCTATATCCCAGGAGTGGAGAACTGGGAAGCGGATTTTCTAAGTCGTCAGACTTTTCATCTGGGGGAGTGGGAACTCCATCCGGAGGTGTTTGCACAATTGATTCAGCAATGGGGCACACCAGAATTGGATCTGATGGCGTCTTGTCAGAATGCCAAACTTCCTCGATACGGGTCCAGGTCAAGGGATCCTCAGGTAGTACTGATGCTCTAGCAGTACCCTGGTCGTTCAACCTGGCTTATGTGTTTCCACCATTTCCTCTCCTTCCTCGTTTGATTGCCAGAATCAAACAGGAGAGAGCTTCGGTGATTTTGATAGCACCTGCGTGGCCACGCAGGACTTGGTATGCAGACCTGGTGGACATGTCATCTCTTCCACCATGGACTCTGCCACTGAGACAGGACCTTCTAATTCAAGGTCCGTTCCAGAATCCAAATCTAGTTTCTTTGCGACTGACTGCTTGGAGATTGAACACTTGATCTTATCCAAGCGGGGGTTTCTCTGAGTCGGGTCATAGATACCTTGATTCAGGCTCGAAAGCCTGTCACCAGGAAAATTTATCATAAGATATAGCGTAAATATCTTTATTGGTGCGAATCCAAAAGCTACTCATGGAGTAAGATCAGGATTCCTAGGATTTTGTCCTTTCTCCAAGAAGGATTGGAGAAGGGGCTATCAGCTAGTTCCTTAAAGGGACAGATATCTGCTTTGTGCAGTAGAATTGATAAACGTCTGGCAGATGTTCCAGACGTTCAGTCGTTCTGTCAGGCTTTAGTTAGAATCAAGCCTGTGTTTAAACCTGTTGCTCCGCCATGGAGTTTGAATTTAGTTTTTAAGGTTCTTCAAGGGGTTCCGTTTGAACCTATGCATTCCATAGATATTAAGCTTCTATCTTGGAAAGTTCTGTTTTTAGTTGCCATCTCTTCGGCTCGAAGAGTTTCTGAACTATCTGCATTGCAATGCGACTCGCCTTATCTTGTTTTCCATGCTGATAAGGTGGTTTTGCGTACCAAACCTGGATTCCTTCCTAAGGTTGTTACTAATAAGAATATTAATCATAAAATTGTTGTTCCTTCTCTGTGTCCTAATCCTTTCTCCAAGAAGGAGCGTCTATTACACAACTTGGACGTGGTTCGGGCTTTAAAGTTTTACTTGCAAGCGACCAAAGATTTCCGTCAAACATCTTCTTTGTTTTTTGTCTATTCTGGAAAACGTAGGGGTCAAAAAGCTACGGCTACCTCTCTTGCCTTTTGGCTGAAAAGCAGCATCCGTTTGGCATACGAGATTGCTGGACAGCAGCCTCCTGAAAGAATTACAGCTCACTCTACTAGAGCGGTGGCTTCCACATGGGCTTTTAAAAATGATGCTTCTGTTGAACAGCTTTGTAAGGCTGCGACTTGGTCTTCGCTTCATACCTTTTCCAAATTTTCCAAATTTGATACCTTTGCTTCTTCGGAGGCTATTTTTGGGAGAAAAGTTCTTCAAGCAGTGGTGCCTTCTGTTTAATAATCTGTCTTGTCCCTCCTGTTCATCCGTGTCCTGCAGCTTTGGTATTGTATCCCACAAGTAAAGGATGAATCCGTGGACTCGTCTTACCTTATAGAAGAAAACTAAATTTATGCTTACCTGATAAATTAATTTCTTCAATTTTAAGACAAGTCCACGGCCCGCCCTGTCATTTTAAGACAGATTATATTTTTTTGATTTAAAATCAGTCACCTCTGCACCTTGTAGTTTCTCCTTTTTCTTCCTGTACCTTCAGTCGAATAACTGGGGGGTGGAGCTAAGGGAGGAGCTATATAGACAGCTCTGCTGTAGTGCTCTTTGCCACTTCCAATTGGGAAGGATAATATCCCACAAGTAAAGGATGAATCTGTGGACTCGTCTTACCATAGAAGAAATTAATTTATCAGGTAAGCATAAATTTACTTTTTTATCTCTGTGATTGCCTTGTATCTAAGCCTCTGCAGACTGCCCCCTTATTTCAGTTCTTTTGACATACTAAAAAAAACTCCACAGGCGTGAGCACAAAGTTATCTACATGGCGCACATGAACTAGCTTTGAAAAGCTAATAAAATGCCCTAGGATAAGAGGTGGCCTTTAAAAGGCTTAGAAATTAGCATATGAGCCTACCTGGTTTTAGCTTTCAACAAAGAATATCAAAAGAAAAAAGCAAATTTGATGATAAAAGTAAATTGGAAAGTTGTTTAAATATGCATGCCGGATCTGAATCATAAAAGTTTAATTTTGACTTGACTGTCCCTTTAACTACACATGTGCAAACAGAGTTAATGCTATATCTGCGTATTAGTATGTGATTGGTTAGGAAGGGTTATTTTGTTCTGGGGGGGGCAATCGATGAATAGAAAAAACCATAAAACAATATGCACATTTGACGAAACAAAGCTGCGTTATTCATTGCAAAATTCTTCTCAGACATTAAGGTACATTATCATGCAGCTTACAATTTGTGTTTAACGTCCCTTTAAGTCTTTGCAGAAGCAATATACACACCACTGCCAGCTCTCTGAGCTTGTATACTGGTGCACGCCCCTCACAGCATATGTGCGTATGCTGCAGAAAAACAGTAATAACTTTTACTAGAAGCATTTTTGCTAATGGAAGTATCTTACATTTCAATTTCAACCTTTCTATCCCTTTAATTGTTAAAGCCAATTAGGGAAATAGTCATAACTGTCTGAGAAGTCTGCAGTGTGTTTTCCAGTTCTGAAAATTATAGTTTTCAAAGCTACATTCTATTAAAAGGGGGCAAAATAAATAACGAAAGCCTATTGTAAAGTTGTTTCAATACCTGTAATTAAACATTTCCTTCTTAGTATGAGGAGAGTCCACAGCATCATTCCTTACTGTTGGGAAATACTGAACCTAGCAACCAGGAGGAGGCAAAGACACCCCAGCCAAAGACTTAAATACTCCCCCTATTTCCCTCATATCATTCTTGCTTTTCGTCACAGGAGGTTGGCAGAGAAGTGTCAGATGTTTCGGAGTAGTTGCTTATGAAGTGTATCTACCCTTGGAAATGAGACTGGAGTTTTAAGTAGTCTTGTCATACTCTCAGTGAGAGCATTGACGAAAGTTAGAGTCTGAAGATGTAGGGAGAGTCTTTCTGCAAACGCATCCAGACTCGTATTAACCGGTCCTAAGCAATCAGTGTTGACGAGTTTCACTGTCTGCTTCCATCATTCAAGTCCATGTCAGGAGCAATGCTACAAGACTGTCAAACTTGAGAGGCTTTGTTACTGTTCCACGGCTAGATTTCGGTAAGATCGTTTAATTTTTTTTTTACACATATGATAACACAAGAAGACAGGGTCACAGTGTGGCTTCTTTTATCTGTATTGAATCAAGGGTTAATATCTCCGGAGGGGGATTATTGAACAGTGGGGATTAATCACATAAATTTATTTGATTATGCTGTGACTTGTGTGTGATAAGGCTCAGGCAGATGTTGGAATTTACAGGGTTTTACTTTCGTTTTGGAAGCTGCGCAGCCTGAAAGGCTTGGCACGCTTTTTGCTATTATAGCAGGGGCGGTCCTGCATTGCGCACCACTTGACCGAGCGTGGTCACACTTATTTCCTCTTTCTTGACCGTGCGGTTTACCGGAGAAGAAGCGGTTTCTCTGTTTGGCCTGGGTCATAGGAGGTGGTGAGTGCTCCAGCCATTAGAGGTATTAAGTATCCGTCCCATGAGGTGCGCACCCTACAGTCATCTTCTAATACACATGCAGCTTCCCGTAGCACTCCTAATCCTCCATCTGGAGGGGGCCTTTTACTGTCAGACTTTACTGAGCAGTTGCAAACAGCAGTGTCTGCGGCCTTTAGTGCTTTACCTCGCCCTGCTAAGCGCAAGCAAAAGGTCAAATATTGCTATACTTCCCAGGGGTCATCAACTAGTTTATTGGATTTATCTGATACAAAATTATCCGATGATGAAGGCGCCTCTGATACTTCAGAGGGCGCTCTTTCTGAGTCGGAATCTGCTGCCTCTAAACCTCTAGTTGCGGAGGAACCAGATTTTAGATTTAGGATTGAGCATTTACGCTTTCTGTTGAAGGAAGTTTTGGCTATTTTAGAGGTTCCAGAGTCCAAATTGCCTGAGGAACCTTTGATTCCTAAATAAGATAAGGTTTACGAGGACAGGGTTGTACCACAGACTTTTCCGGTTCCGTAAAGATGGCAAACATTATTGAGAATGAATGGGAAAGGATTGGTTCTTCATTTTCCCCTTCTTCCTTTAAGAAATTGTTCCAGACTCTCAATTGGAGTTGTGGGGTTCCATTCCCAAGGTGGATGGTGCTATCTCCACGCTTGCTAAACGCACTACTATCCCGCTTGAGGATAGTTCGTCATTTAAAGAGCCCATGGATAAGAAGATAGAAACTCTGTTAAAAAATATGTTTCAACATACGGGATATTTGTTTCAACCGGCAGCGGCTGCTGCTGCGGTTGCTGGAGCGGCTACCTACTGGTGCAACGCCTTATCTGAGTCGATCAAGGTGGAGGGTCCCCTCAATGCAATCTAGGAAATAATTAAGGCCTTAAGGGTGGCTTATTCTTTTATTTGTGATGCTAATATGCAAATTATTCGCCTGAATGCTAAGGCTTCAGGTTTTTCTGTTCAAGCCCGTAGGGCACTCTGGCTGAAGTCCTGGTCTGCAGACATGACTTAAGTCCAGACTTCTTTCCCTCCACTTTAAGGAAAATATTTTATTTGGTCCAGGCCTGGACTCAATTATGATGCAACACACGAACAATGGCACTACTCAGGCTTTTCCTCTACAGTTAGTAAATAAGTAAGTACGTTTTAATAATAGTGTTCCCAAATAAGAAGAGGAAATGGTGCTAGTGCATAAGTATATAATATGAACACAAAAAGGGGATAGCACTGAAGGACAGCGTGCACTCCCACACCAGTGTTAATTTTGACGGCAAATTTCAATTTAGTCTTAGTTTTAGTCTTTTGACTAAAATGCCATTTTAGTTTTAGTCGTATTTTAGTCATCTGAATTGTTTTAGTTTTAGTCTAGTTTTAGTCGACTGAATTTTCAGTAGATTTTAGTCGACTAAATCCCAGTAGATTTTAGTCAACTAAAATCTAAGGGGTTTAGTTAAAGTGTAATGCGTTATTTAAGCATTTCTCTATCATTTGCAAACTGATTACGTACTCCAGGAGTAAACATAATACCTGTTAATATTTATGGTATTAAGGTTTAAACATGCAATATAGACACAGATTTAGCCGTTGTGATATGTAACATCTTTATTAAACTTACAATTAAATAAAACCAAGTTTCATAAAAAAACAGAAGTGCAACTTTAAAATATTAAAAAAAAAAAACTGTAAACTGTATTGGCTAAATTGAACATATTACCCAATATAAAACCTTTAACAGTTCTCTGTTAATAATTAAAACAAGTATCAAGTAACTCAACACAACAAAAAGTTTCTGCAGATAGCACAGGCACAGCATAACTTAAACCCATACTTGTGTGTTATGCTTATTTCTATAGGAAGAATCAATTGATTGTTCACAGATTCGAAAAAGTTTCGGCAACGATATTAGCACTGCTCTAGAACTTCCAAACTCATTATATACTCCTGGAGTAAAGGTTTATTAACCTGTTTTTATTTATGGTATTAAGGTTTGAACATGCAATACAGATTTAACTGTTGTGGTATATAACATGTCTTTATCTTAAAATTTAATAAAATTAAGTTTCGTAAATTTTACAAAAGAGCAGTAATTAGATATGGATTGATTATAACACCTTGCATAAAATGTTTTTGTCAGCAAATTTTGATTTAGTTTTAGTCATAGTCTTTTGACTAAAATGTCATTTTGATTTAGTTTTAGTCATAGTCTTTTGACTAAAATGTCATTTTAGTCATCAGAATTTCTTTAGTTTTATAGTCATTTTAGTCTAGTTTTAGTCGACGAAATTAACACTGTCCCACACCAAGTTTGCACATGTAGCACTTTGGGCCCTGACTATTGGGCAGTCTAAATCCAAACGGGTTTCTAAAATATAACCTTTATTAGTATAAACTTAAAATAAAATAACAAAAATATTAAAAACGTCTCAGACTCTGGTTAAAACAGTTGATATACAGTTATAGTTTGTGGGGCAGCAGTATAAATAGGTCAGGCCTATTGATAACTATAATGTTTAATACCCCTCAGTACAAGTAATAGAAGCTCAAATGCAAAAATTATAATTGATAACCCTAAATGGGTTTATATATCCACCGCAGTTATATATGCCATGTAGTTAGTAATGTACTGTTAGAGTGTCACTGAGTCTACCAGGTACTCAGTGTGATAAAGTAACACTTGGTGAGAATCCTATTGGTTGCACCCCGTCCAATAGGTCGCAATTTTACATAAGTAACTTAAATTATGGACATTCAAGGGTTCACCAGTATTGTATATACCATCGCTCCTCGAGCTTTCATATAATCAGAGTACCTGGATGTACTATACACTGAGTTTAGTCCCTTTAAATAAGATGGTACCCTATACCTATCTATCGTAAATTAACACAATATAAGTTATATAATAATGCACTTGCAGTGTAGAGTCAGATCACCATTGCCTCTATCGATGTGTATAGTCCATGCTGGATCAACAATGCAAATTTAGCAATTTATAACAAGTGTTTGAGCTGGATTCAATTATCTCCACGGTTACTGGAGGCAAGGGTGCCTTTTTACCGCAAGATAAGAAGAACAAGCCTAAGGGACAAGGTCCTAATTTTCGTTCTGATTAATCCCAACATCAATAGCCTTCTGCAAAACCCGAGCAATCCAAGGGTACTTAGAATCCGGCTCAGCCCTGGAATAAATCCAAGCAGTAAGAAGCCCGGCGAGACAAAGTCGGCATGAGGGGGCGGCCCCTGTTCCGGTTCTGGATCACGTAGGGGGCAGACTGTCGCTCTTTTCGAACGCTTGGTTTGGGGACGTGCAAGACCTGTGGGTCCTGGAGGTCATCGCTCAGGGATACAAGATAGGTTTCAAGTCTCATCCACCCAAAGGGCAGATTCCTCCTATCAAACCTGTCTTCCAGGCCAGAAAAGAGAGAAGCCTTTCTGGGGTGCGTGAGGGATCTCTCCTCCCTAGGAGTCATTGTCCCGGTACCTCTCGCAGAAAGAGGTTTGGGATACTATTCAAACCTTTTTGTAGTCCTAAAGAAGGAGGGAACTTTACACCCGATTCTGCTTAAACAAATTCCAATCTATCCCCTCGTTCAAAATGAAGATGATAAGGTCTATCCTTCCCTTAGTTCAGGAAGGACAGTTCATGACCACTATAGATCTGAAGGATGCTTACCTTCACATTCCAATCCAGAAGGAACACTTCAAGGTCCTAAGGTTTGCGTTCCTGGACCAGCATTTCCAGTTTATTGCACTCCTGTTTGGTCTAGCTACTGCTCCAAGAGTTTTTACAAAGGTTCTAGGGGCTCTGCTTGCAGTGGCCAGAACCAGAAGTGTAGCAGTAGCTCCATACTTGGACGATATTCTGGTTCAAGCACCATCCTGTCGTCTGACAGAAGACCATTCGAAATCTCTTCTGTTTCTTCTTCAATCTCATGGTTGGAAAATAATCTTAGAAAAGAGTTCTCTTATTCCCAGTACTAGGGTGGAATTCCTGGGTACTATAATAGACTCCATATCCATGAGGATATTCCTTACAGACCAGAGACATTACAAGCTAACTTCCGCTTGTCTTGCCCTCCAGACCTCCTTAAGACCCTCTGTGGCTTGGTGTATAGAGATGATTGGTCTCATGGTGTCCAGCATGGACATCATTCCTTTTGCCAGATTCCACTTTAGACCACTTCAGCTGTGCATGCTGAGACAGTGGAACAGCGATCATTCGGATCTGTCTCAACAGATTTCTCTGGACAACCGGTCGAGAGGATCGCTTTCCTGGTGGCTCTGTCCAGATCACCTGTCCCAAGGGACATCCTTCTTGAGACCATCCTGGGAGATTGTGACTACAGACGCAAGTCTATCAGGATGGGGAGCTGTTTGGGGTGCCAGGATGGCACAGGGCCTGTGGACTCGAGAGGAAATCCCTCCTCCCGATTCAACATTCTGGAACTTCGAGCAATCTTCAATGCTCTGAAGGTTCGGCCTCTTCTGGGTCATCCCAGTTTATCAAATTCCAATCAGACAACATAACCTCGGTGGCTTACATCAACAATCAGGGGGGAACGAGGAGCTCCCTAGCAATTAAGTAAGTATCTCGGATTGTGGAGTGGGCGAAGGCCCACAACTGCTCGCTGTCAGATTCCGGATATTGACAACTGGGAAGTGGATTTCCTCAGCAGACAATCCTTTCATCTGGGGGAATGGTCTCTCCATCCTGAGGTGTTTGCGGAGATTTGCAACAAATGGGGGACGCAGAAGATAGAGCTCATGGCGTCCCGGCTCAATTTCAAGGTACCCAAATATGGGTCGCAGTCCAGGGATCCTCAAGTGGAGCTAATAGATGCATTAGCAGTGCCTTGGAGGTTCAACCTAATTTACATTTTTCCGCCGTTACCACTTCTTCCTCGTGTAGTGGCCCACATCAAGCAGGAGCAGGCATCAGTGATACTGATTGCTCCATCGTGGCCGCGAAGGATGTGGTTCGCGGACCTGGTGGAGATGTCCTCATCTCCTCCGTGGAAGTTACCTTGTCGCAGGGATCTGCTGGAACAGGGTTCTTTTGTTCATCAAAAGCTAGATTCTCTGAGGCTGACTGCGTGGAGTTTGAACGCTTAGTCCTAGCCAAGAGAGGTTTCTCTGAGAGGGTTATTGACACTCTCATTCAGGCTCGTAAGCCTGTTACTCATCGCATCTATCATAAGGTGTGGAGAGCTTACTTATTCTGGTGTGAAGAGCGTGTTTTAGCCTGGCACAAGGTTAAAGCTGCCAGGATACTTTCCTTTCTCCAGGTGGGTCTGGAGAAGGGCCTTTCTGCCAGTACCCTGAGGGGACAGATTTCGTCCCTTTCTGTTTTGCTGCACAAGAGGCTCGCAGAGCTTCCTGACGTGCAATCTTTCGTTAAGGCTTCTGATTAGGATCAGACCTGTGTTTAGATCTAACGCTTCACCTTGGAGTTTGAATCTTGTTCTTAAGTTTTTGCAACGGGCTCGGTGTGAGTCTATGCATTCGGTTGACATTAAATTATTGTCCTGGAAGGTTCTTTTTCTATTGGCTATTGTGTCGGCACGCAGAGTTTCTGAAATAGCTGCCTTGCAATGCGAGCCTCCTTATCTGGTGTCCCACACTGATAAGGCTGTCCTATGTACCAGCTTAGGTTTTCTACCTAAGGTGGTGTCTGATCGTAACATCAATCAGGAGATTGTGGTTCCTTCCTTATGTCCTAATCCTCCTTCTTTGAAGGAACTAGAGCTGCAACAACTAATCGTCATAATCAATAATAATCGATTATGAAAATAGTTGTCAACGAATTTCATAACCGATTAGTTGGTTTGCAATTAGTTGGTCTGTGCACAACCCAGCTGCTTCACTCCACTGAGCTCCGGCACATGGTATTGTGTTTTATGGTTATGTCCTTAGCCTAAAGGATGTCTACAGATGTATACTTTTCACTTTTTCAAGACAGTATAAGTTTACAACTACCCCTGGATTGTTTATATTAAATCAGGTGATTTGGAACTATGCTTTGCATGATATAGTGCCAAGCTTGTTATTTACACCTAGCCCCTAGATTGATGGGAGTTATTTAAATTGATGTGCACTATTATCTGTTTGCACAATTATCAGCGTATTGCTTGCTAACGCTGATTATATGTACTGTATAATTAAATGTGTAAGGCTTTGTCCTGTTATTGATATATAGTCTTTAGCACTTTTGATTTTTTTTTTTTTTTTTTTATATTTTTAATCAATATGTACCAGATTCATCCTTTAAAAGTATATATCTGTTATTTTTAGAGCTGACTAGATATTTTCCCCTAACCTTATAGCTTGTTATCTACCATTGCATATAGATATTCAAGATATTTTTTATGTTAGAATGAAGTCAATGGTTACTTTATTGGGAAGGCCCCTTGCCAAGCTGGAAGTTCTACCTCTTTTCAAACAGTTTTTTTTTTTTTGCTTAATTATAAAACTGTGCACTGCTGCTTAAAAATTGGACAGTTGTGTTAATGTAAAGTTTTAGTCTGAAGTTTATATTTGTAACACTCAGTATGTGGATTCTATTTAAAATATAGAAAACAATTATTGATTTTTTTTTTTATCTGATTAATCGAAAAAATAATCGTCCGATTAATCAATTATGAAAATAATCGTTAGTTGCAGCCCTAGAAGGAACATTTACTTGATAATCTGGATGTGGTTCGTGCTTTGAAGTTTTTATCTTCAAGCTACTAAGGATTTTAGGCAAACTTCTTCCTTGTTTGTTATGTACTCTGGGAAGTGTAAGGGTCTGAAGGCTTCTTAGACTTCCTTATCTTTTTGGTTGAGGAGTGTTATACTCTTAGCTTACGAGTCAGTGGGATTTAGACCTCCTCAAAGGATTACGGCTCATTCCACTAGAGCGGTGGCTTCCTCTTGGGCCTTTAAGAACAAGGCCTCTATGGATCAGATTTGTAAGGCGGCTACCTAGTCCTCCTTACATACTTTTTCAAAATTTTACAAGTTTGACGTTTTTGCTTCGTCCAGAGCAGCTTTTGGGAGAAAGGTTTTACAGGCTGTGGTGCCCTCAGATTAGGGTCTGCCTCTCTTTTACCCCTCCCGTTATCATTCAGTGTCCTCTAGAGCTTGGGTATAGTTTTCCCAACAGTAAGGAATGATGCTGTGGACTCTCCTCATATTAAGAAGGAAAACATTAATTATGCTTACCTGATAATTTAATTTCCTTCTGTATGAGGAGAGTCCACGGCCCCTGCCCGTATACTCCGATGAGCAGACCAAAATTAGTTTTTCTCTTCCGGCACCATTTATACCCTGATATTTCTCCTACTGTTCCTTGTTCCCTTGGCAGAATGACTGGGATAGTAGGGGGAGTATTTAAGCCTTTGGCTGGGGTGTCTTTGCCTCCTCCTGGTTGCCAGGTTCAGTATTTCCTAACAGTAAGGAATGATGCTGTGGACTCTCCTAATACAGAAGGAAATGAAATTATCAGGTAAGCAAAATTTATGTTTTAATATTTAAATCTCAATATGTTTACTGTGCCTTTAAAACACCCTTGTGAGAAACCACTTTAGCAGCTTTTTAATAGAACAGTAACTAGCTATTTATTTTCCTTATGACATTGCAGTCCCGATAATTGTATGCAGTATCTCAAGTCTGTTGTGACTATTATTCTACAACAACTGCGCAGCCTTTTTACATAACAGCTAGTTTTTTCCATTACAGAAACATTTTTTTTTTTTGCTCAGAAATTATATTCAAAACAAGATATTGACCTCTAGTTATCAAGCCGTCAACCACAAATACGCTGGAATTCCGCAGTGTATTTGTGGCGAGCCTGATTCGCCTTAGTTATCAAACCCTACAGACCAGGAAAAGTAGAATATAGTGACGTAACATACGATCCGCCGGACTCAGTCCGACACAGATCGATGCTTACGTCACTCAAGATGTTCCGAACGCAAGTTCGGCACAATCTGACTACTTTTGCTAGTTATCAAATAAAATTAATAACTATTTAATAACTATTGTACCTAGTTAAAATAAATACAAAGTTGCCTGTAAAATAAAAATAAACCCTAAGCTAGCTACAATGTAACTATTAGTTATATTGTAGCTAGTTTAGGGTTTATTTTATAGGTAAGTATTTAGTTTTAAATAGGAATAATTTAGTTAATTATAGTAATTTTATTTATATTTTATTTAAATTATATTTAAGTTAGTGGGTGTTAGGTTTAGGGGTTAATATGTTTATTATAGTGGTGGCAGTGTAGGGGGAGCAGATTAGGAGTTAATAAATATAATATAGGTGGCGGTGGGCACCGGGAGCGGCGGTTTAGGGGTTAAACAATTTATTTAGTTGCAGCGGGGTCCGGAAACGGCAGGATAGGGGTTAATAACTTTATGTAGGTGGCGACGGCAGATTAGGGGTTCATATGTATAATGTAGGTGGTGGTGGGCTCCGGGAGCGGCGGTTTAGGGGTTAAAAATTGGATTTAACTTACTGGACACAGGATTGATACATTTGCATAGAAGAGAGGTGAGAGAGATAAAAATACACTAAGGACCCATTGTGGCCCCCAGGTCTAAGCTGGACAACCTAAATCATAATGCAACAAATACATTAAAGTTGTTTATCTTCTAAAAAGTGATTACTAGTTGAGCCAATCAGTGTGTCCTGGTTGATATAGGGCTGTTTTTAAAGGAAGGGATTTATAAAGGATCAGTAGGCCGGTACAGAGGTCAGTGTTTATTAAAATGCTTCCTGAATTCCCCCTCTAGATGGTGTCATGGTACTTATTTCTGTTTGTGTTAGGCTGTATTTGCTGTTGTGTCAGTCTTAAGCATTTTGTGAGCAACTCTTTTAATTTGAACTAAAGAGGAATGGAGAAGCTGTCTGACTAAACGCTTTCACTTTCAGTCTCTGGCGGCATTCCTTACATTCTGGGGCGTCTTTAACTCTCTGGGTGCTGAATGCATAGAAGTGTATGTGAAGGGGAGGTTTAGTGTGTACAGAGTGCAGACAGGTGCTGGGCAGGTGTGTTTGTGATCTGATAAGGACAGGCGTGTACGTGAGAGGTGTGTGAGGAGCTCAGAATGTGCAGCCCCAGGGCACGGTAAGTGTGGTGAGGACAACCGCAAAGCAAAACTAGGTTTCACTTTTAACGTATGCGCCTTTTTGTGGGTTTTCTTATTGTGTATCTATATGTCTGTGTGGTTAAGGAGGGCATGTGTATGTGCTTGTACAATATGTGTTGCTGAGGTTTTAGGATGTTTGTTCGTTGGCCTGTACATTGTTTTTGGTCAGTTTCTGTGAATGGTTTTTCATTGAGGAAGTAGATCAGAACTTAAAGGGACATGAAACCCAATTTTTTTAGAAAGAGCGTGCAATTTTTTTTTTTTTTTTAATTCTGTTTTATTAAGGGAAACAAATTCAATGTTACTTATTAAGTCATGGTATACAGACAAGAAATGAATTACAGTCTACAAGTAAAAATATTCATGCAGAAGCATAACAAACCAATTTGTAGATCATCAGTCTCTGACTTTTTACAGCTGTGATTTGTCTAATTTGGTGTAACCATGACCACAATGTCTTTTTGTGAGTGCAGAGATCCTTTCCAATGTATTTTCCACTCTTAATTCTTCATACCAACATTGAAGAGCGTGCAATTTTAAACAACTTTCCAATTTACTTCTATTATCTAATTTGCTTCATTCTCTTGATATCGTTTGTTGAAAAGCATACATACATAGGCTCATTAGCTTCTGATTGGTGGCTGCACAAAAATGCCTCGTGATTGGCTCACCCATGTGCATTGCTACTTCTTCAACAGGGATATCTAAAAAATTAAGCAAATTAGATAATAAAAGTCAATTTGAATGTTGTTCAAAATTGTATTCTCTATCTGAATCATTTGGGTTTCATGTCCCTTTAAGAAATACTACTTTGTTTTGTTTATTTCTGATTTCTGACGTTTTGGACTATTTTGCATATGTTTAAATGTAAATTTTGTGGGATATTCCTCAATATTTTGGGTAGCTGCTAAATGTATAAATGTTTCAATTCCAGAGGAGATGTCTCTGACCACCACTTCACAGAAGTGCAGTCATTGACACTCCTGAAGAACAGTGCAGAATGAAACTCTCTGTGGGTTACCCTCCAGCAGATGAGTGCAGTGAAATACACTCCTGCCGAACACTGCAGAATGATAGATCCTCAATGGGTTCCCATGCAGCAGATGAGTGCAGTGAAACGCTTCTTCAGAGCACTGCTGAATGAGGGATCCTTTCCAGCAGATGAGTGTAGTGAGAGTGGCAGAATATCAAGTAGTGGGATCACCTCTGGCAGAGCATAAAAGTGTGAGATTCCACCCAGCAGGCAAGTGTGAAATGTGTTACATTAGGGTTTCCCAACTACAGTTCTTAGGACCTACAAACAGATCAATAGCACAGGTGATATTTTCAACTGCTCAGCACCTGTTGTTATCTAACCTTTTTGTCATACATGGCAGTCCTAAAAATGTCCTGTCAGTGGGTCCTGAATACTGGAGATAGGACACCATATGTAAAGTGTTACAGATTAAAAGCTCTGTCTAGCAGAGTGTTAAAGAGTGAGATAACCCCTCCAGCAGATAGTTCTAGAGCTGGATACACCTCCAGCAGGGTGTTGCAGAGTGAGATATCCCCCTTCGACAGAGCATTGCAGACTAAGATACCCACCTATGATAGAGAGTTGCAGAGTGTGATCCCCCTCCTGCAAAACATTGGAGAGCGTGTTTTTCCCTCCCAGCAGAGCAAGATCTCCCCCTCTCCAGTAGACCGTTGCAGAGAGCCTCCGGAAAGCTGTTGCAAAAAGACAGCTCCAGCAGAACATTGCAGAGTAAGATACCCCCTCTTGTAGAGTGTTGCAGACTGAGATACCCCCTCTTGTAGAGTGGTTGCAGACTGAGATACCCCCTCTTGTAGAGTGGTTGCAGACTGAGATACCCCCTCTTGTAGAGTGGTTGCAGACTGAGATACCCCCTCTTGTAGAGTGGTTGCAGACTGAGATACCCCCTCTTGTAGAGTGGTTGCAGACTGAGATACCCCCTCTTGTAGAGTGGTTGCAGAGTGGCAAGAGCCTCCTGTGACAGAGACTTGTAGAGCGAGATCCCACTCAACAAAGAACTAGAGAGTGAGAAAGCAGAGCACTATTGAGTAAGATCTACTGATGCATAATCTCTTAGTGTGCTCTTTTTACTTGTGCAGTGTACTTCTTTTATTGTAATTATATCACAACAGTAGTTAAACTTTTTCTAAAATTTCTTTTGAGAATATTATTCATTTAGCCAATCTGAATTTAAACAGAAAGAGGTATCTATGTAGCCTGTTCTATAACTGTGGTAAGTCAGTCATAGCCTGTGGCATCTGTCACTTGAAAGCGGAGCCAGGAACTTCTAATAAAGAAATCTAGGAAGGAACTTGGCTGAAGTGCAATCAGTCTGTGTAACTGAGCTCTTCCTTCCGTTCTATCGTTTTACATTTAGACACACAGATAAATCTGATAGTTCTGAGCTGCTAATCTCACTTCGTCATTAGCAGAATTATAAAATAAAACGGTAGAGGCGCATCCTTGCCTAGCTTTTGGAATGGGCAAGATCCTGACATTTCATAACAACCAAAAGTATAAAGTTGGGCTGAAGTCACATTTCTAATTAGTGATAACTTTGTGTGTTAATAAGATTTAATAATACAACATTGGTTAGAAGCTTGAGGTCGTTTTGTTGTTATTGGTATTATATTATTTTTTTGTTATATAATTCATGAATACCCAATTTTTTTCCTTTAAGATTCAGATAGAGCATGCAATTTTAAAAACTTTTCAAAGTATTTATTATATAATTTGTTTGTCCCGTTGTATCCTTTGTTGAAAAGTATACCTAGGTAGGCTCAGAAGCTGCTGATCGGGGGTTGCACATTTATGTGTCTTGTCATTGGCTTTCAGCTTACTCCCCAGTAGTCGATTACTGCTTCTTCAACAAAAGATACCAAATGAATGAAACAAATTAGGTAATAGAATAAAATGGAAAGTTGTTTAAAATTGTGCGCTCTATCGGAATCATGAAAGAAAAAATTGGGTTTCATGTCCCTTTTGTTGTTTACTTTCTTTGTCACACACAGGAATCTGGGTTTCCCCTAGTGCCAAAGTATTTCTATAATTATATTTATTTGTTTAGTCTATTATTTATAAGTTTATTTTTTTGATTGGCACACATTGTAAATAAATAAATGAAACTCTCTTCTCTTGGTATCTTTTGTTAAATATCATACCTAGGTAGGCTTAGGAGCGTACACGTGTCTTGAGCATTATATAGCAGCAGCCTTTGCACAATGTATGACACTGTTAAAAGCATTGTAGTATATTTTATATAGTACTTTAGACACTTGCATACACCTGAACCTCTTTAGATATGCTCTTAAAAGTAAATTGGAAAGTTTTTTTTTTTTGTTTTTTTTTTAATTGAAAGAACAAATTTGAGTTTGGTGTCCCATTATTTTTTTGTGACTCATGACCACTGCCAATATGTGAAAATGCTCAAGCTATTGAAAGTGCAGAGCATTTATTCTTTCTTTGTCTTACGCAGGAACGCCAAAGGTTGGAAACCATCCTGAGTCTCTGTGCAGAGTATAGTAAGACAGATGACACGTCTCCAGCCCCTCGTCTGGAGGAGACCAGGAGCTTCCCTTCAGTAGGGGGCTCAGATGTGAGGAGCACAAACCTTTTAACACGGAGACCCTCATGGGAGAGTACCCGGATCCCCACCCTGGAGACTGCAGGGAGTAGAATGAGGTCACGTGGGGAGCAGAACGAAGAGGAGTCACAAAGAGAGGAGAACAGCAGTACAGAAAGTACTCAGCATGAGGTGAGAGAGGTGAGAGTATAGCATGATATGGGAGAGTATCTAGCATGAGCTGAGAGAGTATACATCATGGGGGGGGGTTTGGGGAGTACCTTAATGGGATCACTCAGTAGTTTAGTGGTGGAGAGTGCTCAGTATAAGGTGACAGGAAGGGAGAGTACCAGCGGTGGGTGTATTGCTAGAATGACTTGACAAGAGAATGACTGTACCCAATATGAGGGGGAAATGAAGATTTCCAAAATAAAACACAGGAGGACAAACTGCTTAATCCTTGAGAGCAAAAATAAATTACAGAGAAGGCAGCACAATATGCCTCTGGATTCCACCTGGTTACAGCCCATAGCTAAGTCCGTGTTCTCCCCAGGACCTAATTAAGTCACACCAAGCTGATATTACTGTGTGTGATGTTAGAGACAAATTTGTAAGAGAGTAGATGTTCCTGGGGGGGTAGACAAAATGAGAAGTGATGTATAACAATTGGAGGATTGGACAAATAACCGGGATCTAATGTTTATCACATCAAAGTGTAAAATTATTCATTTAGGGAAGAAAAATCCAAATTAATTACAGACTCAATGACACTTTACTGACTGTTACAAATGAGAAATTGGACTTGAGAATTATTATTTCAGATGATTTAACTAAGTAAGGCCAGCAGAATGCTCGATGTATTGGAAGAGGTATTTGCAGCAGAAATAGTAAGGTTCTTATGCCAATTTACAGATCATTAGTTAGGCCTCATCTTGAGTATTGTGTGCAGTTCTGGAGGCCATATCTTCAGAAGGATATAAACAAACTTGAATCTGTGCAAAGAATGGCTACCAAAATGGTACATGGTCTAAAAATAAAACATACATTAAGTATATTAAAGGGCTTAATAAAGATGAGGCTGTATTTTACATAAAAAGAAAATGCAAGAACAAGGGGTCATGATCTCAAGCTGAAGAGTATTATATTCAGGAGCAATGTGAGGAAGCACTTCTTTACAGAAATGGTGACTGATTCATGCAATGAACTTCCACAAGAGGGGGTAATGACAAACACTGTGGGGGGCTTTAACCCTTTAAGGACACAGCTTTCAGTTTGCTCAATTATTTTATGACGGAAAAATTCCGTCATATGTCCTTAAGAGGTTAAGAATGCCTGGGATAAGTATAAGGCTATCTTGCAGACTAGTGTTTTATACTTTTAGGAAATATCGGGGCAGACTTGCTGGGCAGCACTATTTCGTGCTATTTAATGCTTCAGACAACTACCTAGGTATCTCATCAACACAGATTATCATGGGAACAAAGAAATTTTGATAATATAATTAAATTGGAAACTTTAAAAAAAAAAATGTTTGGGTTCCATAGCCCTTTAATCATTTTATGGCTAAATTCTATACGTTTGGTTTTAAAGTTTTTTTTTGTTTTTTTTTAAACTGCTTCCACCCAGCTACTTCATTTTTTTCAGTTTTCCTTTTTATTGAGTATTTCTAAGCATACACACCAATATGTCATCTTACATAATTAAATGACATTATATAATTACACAGACACTATGTCAAACATGTATTATTGATATACAGTAATTAACATAAATCCATAACCATAAAAAATCTAATTTATGTTAAAGGACCAGTAAACACAGTAGATTTGCATAATCAACAAATGCAAGATAACAAGACAATGCAATAGCATTTACTCTGAATTTCAAATGAGTAGTAGATTCTTTTCTAACACATTTCAAAGTTATGTATATTTCCACTCCCCCTGTACCATGTGACAGCCATCAGCCAATCACAAATGCATATACGTATAGTCTGAGTTCTTGCACATGCTCTGTAGGAGCTGGTGACTCAAAAAAAGTGTAAATATAAAAAGACTGTGCACATTTTTTTAATGGAAGTAAATTTGAAAGTTGTTTAAAATAACATGCTGTATCTGAATCATGAAAATTTAATAAAACCTGAGTGTCCCTTTAATACTTATCTTCCTTCAGTTATTCAGTGAGACTATATTGAATCTTCTGAAAATTTGTAAACGTTTCTCTTTGTATTTCCCCCCAAAAAAATTATCAATCTTATATTCTAAGTTAAATCGTAGCTACTACATAATGACACCGGGCTGGCAACATTTTATGTGGAGCACACTGTAAACATTATATGCAGTATATAGGGTTTAAAATGTGCGTCTGTTTTTGTTAAACAAACGTCATTATTACTTTGTTTCCTTGGCACTGTATGCAGAACTGTTTGTTTTGTATTGAGAAGTGGGCAAATAACCCATGTCAGATGAGAGAGAGATTGTATCCATTATGACATGAGCCCGAGAAATGATGGGAGAAAAGGTGGATACCCTTTTGTAAGGAAGGAAGAGAACGTAGTGTTTGATGAAAGAATGAAATATGCAGCATGAGGTAAGATAGGGAGAGTAGTCAAAGTAAAGCGAGAGATGGAGGTTACAGATTGTGAGGTGGGAGGGTATCAAGTGAAGAGTATATAAGGGAAGAGTGCTCGGCATAAGGAGGGGAGAATTTGGCTGATGGAACATCTGATGATAGTTGATGTTGGAAAGTACCAGTATGTTGTAATAGATGGGGGGCATACCCAGCATGTATGGGAAGAAAATGTTGAACAAAGTCTAGTTTGACTTGCTCTTTAATGTTACCTCTCTTGCCATCTTCACTAGCAGGAAGACACAGCACCTCCCAGTGGTGGGGAGATATTTTCCCTGGAGGAGCAGCGCCGGCAGACTCTAAGCCGCGTGGATCAGCTTAAGAACAGGGTGACCGAGTTAGAGGGACAACTGCAGGAGAGTGCTCGAGAGGTAAGAACAAGACTTTTACAGGTGACAAGAATTTCTTTTGGTATCTTTTGTTAGATATTTGCTCCATTTCCTGAGAGCATACTTGGGTAGTTTCAGGAGTGAGCAAGTGTCTTGAGCACTGTGTGGCTGCCGTGTTTTCCATAATGAATTGCAATGAGGACTATAGTAAAATAAGCTGATTTTGTTTAATAATAAATACTTTATACTGTAATATAACAAGACATGCAGATATGACATTCACAGTCTGAATTGCTTTCAGATTAAACCACCGAACTCCTGATTTGTATCTATCGAACAACCTGAGAAAAATGTTTTGGAAAGTTTCCCTGTGACCTCAGGGTAGTGTAAGCTGCATCACAGAGACGTCATTCAACTGAGATGTGTTCGATGCATCGTTGCAAACAATATTCTTTATGCCACACTGAGGGTTCTAGGGAAACATTCCAATTATTTATTTATTTATTTATTGTATTTAGCAAGAAATAGAATAAAATACATACAAAACATACAAAAAAAACATACATACATACAATTTTAAGCAACTTTTCAATTTACATCTATTATCAATTTTGCCTCATTCTCTTAGTATCCTTTATTGAAGGTGCAGCAATGCACTACTGGGAGCTAGCTGAACACATCGGTAAGCCAATGACAAGAGGTATATATGTGCAGCCACCAATCCGCTGCTAGCTCCCAGCTCCTGATCCTACCTATGTATCCATTGCAACAAAGGATTCCAGAAGAATGAAGCAAATTAGATAATAAAAGTAAATTGGATTTTTTTTTTAAATTGTATGCTCTAATCAGGGGTCAGCAACCTTGGGCCCCCAGATGTTTTGGAACTACATTTCCCATGATGCTCAGACAGCCTAAGGAGTGTCTCAGCATCATGGGAAATGTAGTTCCAAAACATCTGGGGGCCCAAGGTTGCTGACCCCTGCTCACAAGGGAACATTTTACAAATAGGATGTGATGTTTGTTAGACTATGTCATTTTAAGACTAGAGATCCTACACTATTGTGTGTTTAACCCCCATAAAGGGTTTAAACATAGTAGAAGTGCTGCTTGGGACTAGCAGTGCCCCAAGCAGCTGCACTAGTTATAAATCTGAGTCGTGCAACTAACACTGCTGATTGGATCAGTGTTGGGTGTGGGACCAGCAGTGCCCCAATCAGCTGCACTAGTTATACATCGGAGTCGTGCAACTAACACTGCTGATTGGATCAGTGTTGGGTGTGGGACCAGCAGTGCCCCAATCAGCTGCACTAGTTATAAATCTGAGTCGTGCAACTAACACTGCTGATTGGATCAGTTTTGGGTGTGGGACCAGCAGTGCCCCAATCAGCTGCACTAGTTATACATCTGAGTCGTGCAACTAACACTGCTGATTGGATCAGTGTTGGGTGTGGGACCAGCAGTGCTCCAATCAGCTGCACTAGTTATACATCTGAGTCGTGCAACTAACACTGCTGATTGGATCAGTGTTGGGTGTGGGACCAGCAGTGCCCCAATCAGCTGCACTAGTTATACATCTGAGTCGTGCAACTAACACTGCTGATTGGATCAGTGTTGGGTGTGGGACCAGCAGTGCTCCAATCAGCTGCACTAGTTATACATCTGAGTCGTGCAACTAACACTGCTGATTGGATCAGTTTTGGGTGTGGGACCAGCAGTGCTCCAATCAGCTGCACTAGTTATACATCAGAGTCGTGCAACTAACACTGCTGATTGGATCAGTTTTGGGTGTGGGACCAGCAGTGCCCCAATCAGCTGCACTAGTTATATATCTGAGTCGTGCAACTAACACTGCTGATTGGATCAGTTTTGGGTGTGGGACTAGCAGTGCCCCAAGCAGCTGCACTAGTTATACATCGGAGTCTTGCAACTAACACTGCTGATTGGATCAGTTTTGGGTGTGGGACTAGCAGTGCCCCAAGCAGCTGCACTAGTTATACATCTGAGTCGTGCAACTAACACTGCTGATTGGATCAGTTTTGGGTGTGGGACCAGCAGTGCCCCAATCAGCTGCACTAGTTATACATCGGAGTCGTGCAACTAACACTGCTGATTGGATCAGTTTTGGGTGTGGGACCAGCAGTGCCCCAATCAGCTGCACTAGTTATACATCTGAGTCACGCAACTAACACTGCTGATTGGATCAGTTTTGAGTGTGGGACCAGCAGTACCCCAATCAGCTGCACTAGTTATACATCTGAGTCGTGCAACTAACACTGCTGATTGGATCAGTTTTGGGTGTGGGACCAGCAGTGCCCCAATCAGCTGCACTAGTTATATATCTGAGTCGTGCAACTAACACTGCTGATTGGATCAGTGTTGGGTGTGGGACCAGCAGTGCCCCAATCAGCTGCACTAGTTATACATCTGAGTCGTGCAACTAACACTGCTGATTGGATCAGTGTTGGGTGTGGGACCAGCAGTACCCCAATCAGCTGCACTAGTTATAAATCTGAGTCGTGCAACTAACACTGCTGATTGGATCAGTTTTGAGTGTGGGACCAGCAGTGCCCCAATCAGCTGCACTAGTTATACATCTGAGTCGTGCAACTAACACTGCTGATTGGATCAGTGTTGGGTGTGGGACCAGCAGTGCCCCAATCAGCTGCACTAGTTATAAATCTGAGTCGTGCAACTAACACTGCTGATTGGATCAGTGTTGGGTGTGGGACCAGCAGTGCCCCAATCAGCTGCACTAGTTATACATCTGAGTCGTGCAACTAATACTGCTGATTGGATCAGTTTTGGGTGTGGGACCAGCAGTGCCCCAATCAGCTGCACTAGTTATAAATCTGAGTCGTGCAACTAACACTGCTGATTGGATCAGTTTTGGGTGTGGGACCAGCAGTGCCCCAATCAGCTGCACTAGTTATACATCAGAGTCGTGCAACTAACACTGCTGATTGGATCAGTGTTGGGTGTGGGACCAGCAGTGCTCCAATCAGCTGCACTAGTTATATATCTGAGTCGTGCAACTAACACTGCTGATTGGATCAGTGTTGGGTGTGGGACCAGCAGTGCCCCAATCAGCTGCACTAGTTATATATCTGAGTCGTGCAACTAACACTGCTGATTGGATCAGTGTTGGGTGTGGGACCAGCAGTGCCCCAATCAGCTGCACTAGTTATATATCTGAGTCGTGCAACTAACACTGCTGATTGGATCAGTGTTGGGTGTGGGACCAGCAGTGCCCCAATCAGCTGCACTAGTTATATATCTGAGTCGTGCAACTAACACTGCTGATTGGATCAGTGTTGGGTGTGGGACCAGCAGTGCTCCAATCAGCTGCACTAGTTATACATCGGAGTCGTGCAACTAACACTGCTGATTGGATCAGTTTTGGGTGTGGGACCAGCAGTGCCCCAATCAGCTGCACTAGTTATATATCTGAGTCGTGCAACTAACACTGCTGATTGGATCAGTGTTGGGTGTGGGACCAGCAGTGCCCCAATCAGCTGCACTAGTTATACATCTGAGTCGTGCAACTAACACTGCTGATTGGATCAGTTTTGAGTGTGGGACCAGCAGTACCCCAATCAGCTGCACTAGTTATAAATCTGAGTCGTGCAACTAACACTGCTGATTGGATCAGTGTTGGGTGTGGGACCAGCAGTGCCCCAATCAGTTGCACTAGTTATATATCTGAGTCGTGCAACTAATACTGCTGATTGGATCAGTGTTGGGTGTGGGACCAGCAGTGCCCCAATCAGCTGCACTAGTTATACATCTGAGTCGTGCAACTAACACTGCTGATTGGATCAGTTTTGAGTGTGGGACCAGCAGTGCCCCAATCAGCTGCACTAGTTATAAATCTGAGTCGTGCAACTAACACTGCTTTTTTTTTAAATTTATCTTTATTGACCAATTCGGTATGTACTTCATATAACAGGGCAAACACAGAGAATCAGATTACAAGAAAAACACAAAAAAAAACAATCCAGCGGATGTGACATTCTTATATAAACAATACTATGTAACAGATAGAGACAATTTCACCACATCCCTATACAGTCAGCGCTTTATACATATCTTATTGCCATTTGAGATCCGTACAAGGTCTCTGTAGGTGCAGACTTTTAAAGTATCTCTGTGAAATTCCAATAGCTATATTTCATACCAAATTAGGGGTTTTATGATAGATATAATGAGCAGAAAAAAAGAAAAAAGGGAAAAAAGAGAGAAAAGAGAAAGAAAAAAAAAAAAAAAAAAAAAAAAAAAAGTAAGAATAGGTTTCCCCTCTCACCCCTCCCTCACCTCCCTTTAGGTTCTTAACTCGACCTCCACTCACTGTAGATCTGGGCCAGGCTATTCATTTCCGCTTCCTTCCCTTTTATAGACTAGGTATATATCAATACCATTCATTTGGGAAAACATTTGAAAGAATTAGCGTCTCAAAAAATTCCGATCTGCGCAAATTACGCACAAGTAAAAACTGACTAGCAAGTGGATAGGACAATATAACTCTTAACCATTTCATAAAAAAAGTTTTGACCCTTTTCTCTTCGGAGGGAGCTATATTCAGCTGTTCAAAAATTATCTGGGCGTGTATCGTATTTATAAAACAGCCCATTGTAGGAGCTTTTCTATTCTTCCAACCTTTTAATATGAGGTTACGACCAAGCATAATTGCCGTGTTAAAAAGGTTAGTGTTAACTCTGTTATGGTCCATGTTGTAGAGAAAAAGGATATGGTTAGCTTGGAATTTTAACCTAACATCTAAAGCTTTATTAAGCCAAAATTCTACTTTTCTCCAGAACTGGAGTATTTTGGGACAGTTCCAGAAACAATGAATAATATCTGCACAAGAATTATTACATTTTGGGCATTTTTCTGCAGAATTCGCGTACCACTTAGATAGTTTCCCTGGTGTCAGGTAAGAATTGTTGAGTAATTGTATATGTGATTCTTTCCAAGTTAACGGTATATTCGCGCCTTGCACCCATTTATAACTTGCGCTTAATGATTCTGCTGAAAGATCCGTAAAGAAAACATGCCACTTCTGGACTAGATTATCCCTAAACAATTGGGCTTGTTTATCCAGCATAATTTTATATAAAAGAGCTATGCTATGTTTGCCTGACTTATAGCTTGCTATATATTTTTCAACTTCCCCCCACCCATTCGCATCTGTATTTAATCTATTAATTCCTGCTATATAATGTCTGATCTGAAGATAAGCAAAGAAATTCTTATTAGATAGAGAGAATTCTATAGCAATATCCTCAAACGTTCTTATCTGAGACATATTATTTAAACATTGGTTTACATAAAGCAGACCTTTGTGCTTCCAAGTCTTATAGACTTCATGGGATAGTCCAGGCATAAATTGTGGGTTACCTTGTATCGGGAGAAATGGGGAAATCTCAAAATTAACTTTGATCGTTATATTTAGCTTTTGCCATGCTTCAATAATATTAGATAGTGTCTTTATGTGTTTGATATGGTCTGGTAATTGTTTCGTCGGGCAATGCAATAAGGCTTTAAGAGAGAAAGGTGCGCACAGATTTTCCTCTATAGATAGCAGTGAGAAATAGCTAGTCTCTGATAGCCAATCAATTGCAACACGGGCTAATATAGCCAAGTTATACTTTTTGATATCAGGGAAAGATAAGCCTCCTCCTTCCAATCTTGGTGTGAGTTTGGCTATGGATAACATATGTCTTTTATTGTTCCAAATAAATTTAGCACATTCTGAGTTAAACCTTTTAATGTCGTGAGACAAAATAAAGAGCGGCATGTTTTGCATAATATACATCAATTTGGGAACTAGAATAGACTTAATAATCATTATTTTGGCAGATAGAGAGATAGGGAAGGCGCTCCATTGTACAAGTTTCTCAGAGGTTTTTTTAAAAAAAGGAGCATAGTTAAGTCTGTACCATTGTTTGGGGTCAGCATGGAAATATATTCCTAAATATTTAATACTAAGGGATTCTTGAAAGGGATGTTCTTGGCAACTGTTTTTATTTTTATTAACCCATAGAATTTCAGACTTGTTAGCGTTTATTTTATAGCCCGAGATAGAGCCAAACAAGTCAATAATTTTTAAAACATGTGGTATACTTTTCTTTGTGTTTTTAACGTATAGGAGCAGATCATCCGCATATAAAGATAGAACAGATTTTTGTTCCCCGAGCCTAATTCCTTGAAGCTCTTGACGTAGCATTATAGCCAGTGGTTCTATAGCCACGTTAAATAATAACGGAGAGAGTGGGCAGCCTTGCCTCGTCCCCCTACATAGTGTAAGATATGCAGTATAGCTACCATTGATTAGTATATTCGACCTCGGGTGATCATATATAGTCTTGACAAATTTGGGAAATTGACCTGTAAAACCAAATTGCGCTAACGTGGTGAACAGATGGTCCCATATTATAGCATCAAATGCCTTTTCGGCGTCTATTGTTATTATCGCGATATCTTGATTAATTATTCTTTTTTCCGCTAGTTTATTCCAAAAATATTCTAGTATTAATGCTACTTTCCGTGTGTTTTTAGTTGGGGATCTTTGATGCATAAAACCCACCTGATCCGGATGTATAATAGGATCTAGGCATTTTTTCAGTCTATTAGCCATGATGTGAGTTAATAGCTTATAGTCTAGATTGAGCAGTGAGATAGGTCTATATGACTTAGGGTCTAGTGGCGATTTGCCCTTTTTCAGTATCAGTGAGATTATAGACTCAGAGAAATATTTTGACATGTTTTGCCCCTCAATAAAATAACCATTGAATAGTTGTACCAAGACATCTATTATCTCCATTTTAAGAATTTTGTACATCTCTGCCGGAATTTGGTCTGGGCCCGGGGCTTTATTAAATTTAGCTTTTTTAATTGCTTCCGCTACTTCTTCTTGGGTTATTGGGCTATTTAAATCTGTGTCCATTTCTTGTGCTAATTTTGGAAGGCAGATTTTATGCCAAAAGTTGACTTTATTATTAGCATTTATTTCTTTCGCAGCATATAGATTTTGATAGAATTGAAAGAATACATTTTGAATCTTAGATTGATCTGTTACTCTTTCTGTCCCATCATAGATAGCCTCTATTACGTTAGATTTTTTCTTTGCTTTATCTAATCTAGCTAGAAACTTAGCAGACTTCCCATATTGGCCTTTATATTTAGCAGTTAACTTTAGTTCTTCCCAAGCGACTTTCTGTTTAATAAAGATATCCCTTTCTGTTCTGGCCCCATTGTATTTATCTCTTAATCTCCTAGAAGGATTATTTATAAATTTACGATATGCGTTTTGGACCTGGTTAGAAAGCTGACTTTCCCTCCGCTGCAACTTTTTTTTTTTCAGAATCATAAACGCTTTAATCTCGCCTCGCAGATAGGCCTTTGCAGTTTCCCAGAATATTTCAGTTTTTTCTCTGTATGATCTATTTAAAGAAACAAATTCTTTCCATTTGTGTATTAACCAATTATTGAATTCAAGATTGTTCACTAAATAATTTGGGAAGAAAAAATTATTTCTGTTGTTTCTCTGTGGCGGGTGTAAATGTATGTCTAGGAAAATAATTGCGTGATCAGATATCAGAATATCAAATATCTTAGTTTGAGTCTCTAGTTTAATCATGGAGCTGGAAATCAGAAAAAAGTCTATACGTGATAAGGAGCCGTAGGTCCTCGAGTTGCAGGTAAAGGACCTCGTATCAGGAAATTGTAGGCGCCAGATATCATGTAATTTCAAATTTTTACATATGTGTTTAAATATTTTGGCCTTCTGACCCGAGAAAGTGGAGTTCCTAGAACTAAGTCTGTCTAGGGCTTCTGATGGTATTAGGTTAAAGTCACCCGCTAGAACAATATTCTGATCCATAAAATTAGTTAGCATAAAGACTAAACTATTCCAGAAGGTGGGGTCTGCTCTATTAGGTCCGTAAACATTACAGATCACCATTTTGAAATCCTCGACCTGCAGCTCAAGGAGGGCCCATCTCTCCTCAGGGTCTAATGATACTCTTATAATATTATACGTAAGTTTTTTATTTAACAAAATAGCTACTCCCTTTTTCCTTCTAGAACAAGGGGTGGCAATCACCTCTCCCACCCATTTACATTTGAGTTTGGTTACTTCCTCTTGCTTTAAGTGTGTTTCTTGTATTAAGGCTATATCAGGGTTATGCTTACCCAATTGTCTGACTATAGTTTTCCTCTTGATTGGGGAGGTAATGCCACCCACGTTCCAAGATAACAATCTAATATTGCCCTTCATCTAATCAATATATTGTAGCATGATTAAAATAAGTTTAAGGGGCGAGCTAACGCAGACGGGTAGGGGGGAGAGGGGAGACGGGAAGAGGGAGAGAAGGGAAAGAGAAAAAAAAAAAAAAAAAAAGAGGATACAGAAAAAGAATTGCAAACAGAGATTATTTGCAGAAAAAACCTTATCAGGCGAAGCGAAGCCTGGTACACTTTAGGCCGCAGGGGCAGCCTATAAATTGATTTAGGGAAAAACATTCTTAGCTCTAAATCTTTGTACAGCATTTCCATTATCAGCAAGAACAGTAGTGCCCTAACTAGAAAAAAACACAGATACTCTCTATTTTATAGTTATCCCAGTCCTCATGTAAGTGTTAGCTTGTGATCTTTAAAGTAGCCTTTAGCTTCTTCTATATTGTCTAGTCTAACTATGCCCTCCTTTTCTTCTATGATAATTCTTGCAGGGTACACTAATTTGGCTAAAAAACCCTCTTTGATTAACTTGGTACAGAAAGGGGCCATTTCTTTCCTCCTGAAAGCAGTATCAACAGAGTAGTCTTGGAATATTAAAATTCTGTTATTTTCAATGTGAAAGTTATCTGTTTTCCTATATAAACGCAGCATATTTATTTTATCTTGGAAATTTAAGAACTTTATCAGGATTGGTCTATGTATGTTTTTACCATTTGCTCTGCTTCTAGGAGGACCCAATCTGTGAGCCCGTTCTATCGGTATTGGTAATTGGGAATATTCTACCCCTAAGGCTTGGGGCAGTGTTGTCGCGGCAAAATGTAATAGGTCTTTAGGGTGCTCTGACTCAGAAACGCCTATGATTTTTAAATTATTCCGCCTTGAGCGGTCCTCAAGGTCATCTAGCCTGGCAGTCAGGCTTATATTTTTCTTTTCTAATTCTGAAATTTTTAGGGACTGATTATTAGTTATATCTTCCACTTCTGAGATTCTGTCTTCTGCTTCTGAAAGTCTGTTAGCAAATACTTTTAATTCTGACGACAAGCTAGAGATTTGACATTTGATATGTTCAAATTGTGGAAGGAAAATATCACTAAGTTGGGTGATCAAGGGCTGTAAGTCTGTCTTTGGGCTTAAGCCTTCACTACTATTTTCAGTCATAATATCAGATATACGTGGTCTTCTGTCCTTACTTTTTGGGGGCATGGTCTGAGGTGGTGTGCTGTGCGGGAGGAGAAATCTTTCCATAGATTTCTCGTGTTAGTGAGGGCAAGGCAGGAGTAGGTCATACAAAAAATAGATAAAGAAAGAAAGTGATAG
The DNA here is from genome assembly GCF_027579735.1 of Bombina bombina. Lineage (NCBI taxonomy): Eukaryota > Metazoa > Chordata > Amphibia > Anura > Bombinatoridae > Bombina > Bombina bombina. The sequence goes on along the minus strand of NC_069506.1, from coordinate 271,235,077 downwards.
AGGGCAGTGAGAACAAATACAAAAAAAAAAAAAAAAAAAAAAAAAAAAAAAAACACGACAGCTCTTAGCTTCTTTTTTTTTTTTTTAAAGAGATTAAGTGTTTGTGACGTATGTCCCCAGGTGGGGAAGTATCTAGAACATATTTTAGTGTATATTAAAAGTAAAAAAAAAAGTGAACAATAATCTATGTGAGTTAGGTGACCAGGCCCTGAAATGAGTGTGTTGTAAAAGTAGTCACACGAACAGAAGATCTGGGATTCTCTTATTTAAGAAATGCCTTCAAGTTCACACTTAGATAGAATTATGGTTAGATTTTTGCAAAAAAATAGAGACGGCTCTTTTACCACCTTGTTACATATCCTTGTTGTCTAATCTAATCAGACCCTATGGCACAAAATTACATTGAATCAACATACATTCCCCTTCTTAGCTGGCAATATTCTGCAACAAATATAACAATGGCATTACAATATTCTTAACCTTATATATTCATATCGCAGACTGTTGCAAATTTCAAAAAGGAACACTAATGACAGGAAAATTTGAGACCTGAGTTGCCACACTAAGTAGCAGCTACTAATATTCCTAGCCAGCAATATAAGTTTCGTTTGCTTGCTTATAAACTCTAGGGAATAGCAGGATATAGATTGAAACACTGTATTTCTGTTTTATATTCTTTGTTCCTAGCGAGAAAGAAAAACACTTATAAGCCTTTTGACATCATTGCTTAACACTAATAAAGTGCCTAACAGTATAAACCTGCAATGTTGATGTAGATCTAAACATACATCTGTATAGGTTTCAGATGTAGATAACCCAGATGGAAAGGCAAAAATACAAGTAATAATATAAGATGGTTGTGGGCTTTGCAAGTTCTAGTCGTGCAGACTGCAACTTTTGGTAGGCTAGTGTTATCTGCTTAAATATTGCAGACCTTAGTGCCAGGATGTATTTCACAGATACCTCTTTAAAGGTTATCAGCAGCAGACTGGTTGTATATATCACAGTTATCCTTGAGAGTCCCTGCTTGGTAGGGGACTAATACCAATAAAACGTAAAACGGACCAAAAATTTATATTGCAACTGTAACTCTGGTTGCAAATATAGAGTGCCCGATGCTTTTACAGTGATACCAACTTTGCAGCTGATAGGCAGATGTACTGTCTGTGGTATATTGAGTATCCTTCAGAGAACTGAAAACTGATGAGTCTTATTAGACGTAGGCAGGTATCAAGCAGAGTGTTCATATGCAAAGCCAACACAGAGCATAGCTTTCCTTACACAGGCTAAGTGGTATAGTATGGAGGATACGGCAATGTCAATATAGGCAGACAATGTCACTCTTGAAAGAAATAAGCAGCCAGAGTCACTTTTAGGGCAACAAATACTGTTATAACGACTTTGGAGATCTTACCCTGAGGCCACGCAGTTGTATTGCAGCAGGCGGCATATCTACTCAGCGTCCATAGATATCTCTCCCGGTTATTCCATGATGTATTACCCAGACCTGGGAGATGGTGATAGAAAAGCTGCAGTGCTTCTTTGATGCAGCTCGGTCGAGCTCCGGTGAATAGAAGAGCTGAGATGTCAGGTAGGAAAGCCCACAGCGTGCGCCTGAGCTGTTGTGAGACCGCGGCGTGCTTACACTCACTGTGGGTTTGCCCCTCGCTGCAAACCGCCCACTTGTTCTGTCCGCCCGCCGGCGGGAGCAAGAGCCGGTAAATCTTGACCTTTAGGGCGTCCTCAGGGTATGCCTTGTCTCCAGCGCCTGGACCGCTTTATGGGTTACTGGGCCTTGACCCTTGGTCGGCAGTTGTGAACCGTTCTCATCTGAGTATGATGAGCGTGTATCCAGTACCTCGTCTGTGGCTCTAGCGAATGAGCCTGTGGACGGCTATTATGGTGCTTCCAAGCCAAACCCTGGTAGAGGTAGGGTCGTGTCCTAGGGAGCAAACGAAAGCGCTCCAACAACGGACCTTGGCTGGGGTTAGTTCTTCGATGAGCTCCGACAGGTAGCACGCCACTTTCTCGTGCACCTGTTAGCTCCTCCTCCTACCGGAAGCCTGCAACTAACACTGCTGATTGGATCAGTGTTGGGTGTGGGACCAGCAGTGCCCCAATCAGCTGCACTAGTTATAAATCTGAGTCGTGCAACTAACACTGCTGATTGGATCAGTGTTGGGTGTTGGACCAGCAGTGCCCCAATCAGCTGCACTAGTTATATATCTGAGTCGTGCAACTAACACTGCTGATTGGATCAGTGTTGGGTGTTGGACCAGCAGTGCCCCAATCAGCTGCACTAGTTATACATCTGAGTCGTGCAACTAACACTGCTGATTGGATCAGTGTTGGGTGTGGGACCAGCAGTGCCCCAATCAGCTGCACTAGTTATAAATCTGAGTCGTGCAACTAACACTGCTGATTGGATCAGTTTTGAGTGTGGGACCAGCAGTGCCCCAATCAGCTGCACTAGTTATACATCTGAGTCGTGCAACTAACACTGCTGATTGGATCAGTTTTGGGTGTGGGACCAGCAGTGCTCCAATCAGCTGCACTAGTTATAAATCTGAGTCGTGCAACTAATACTGCTGATTGGATCAGTGTTGGGTGTGGGACCAGCAGTGCCCCAATCAGCTGCACTAGTTATATATCTGAGTCGTGCAACTAATACTGCTGATTGGATCAGTGTTGGGTGTGGGACCAGCAGTGCCCCAATCAGCTGCACTAGTTATACATCTGAGTCGTGCAACTAACACTGCTGATTGGATCAGTTTTGGGTGTGGGACCAGCAGTGCCCCAATCAGCTGCACTAGTTATAAATCTGAGTCGTGCAACTAACACTGCTGATTGGATCAGTGTTGGGTGTTGGACCAGCAGTGCCCCAATCAGCTGCACTAGTTATATATCTGAGTCGTGCAACTAACACTGCTGATTGGATCAGTGTTGGGTGTTGGACCAGCAGTGCCCCAATCAGCTGCACTAGTTATACATCTGAGTCGTGCAACTAACACTGCTGATTGGATCAGTGTTGGGTGTGGGACCAGCAGTGCCCCAATCAGCTGCACTAGTTATATATCTGAGTCGTGCAACTAACACTGCTGATTGGATCAGTGTTGGGTGTGGGACCAGCAGTGCTCCAATCAGCTGCACTAGTTATACATCTGAGTCGTGCAACTAACACTGCTGATTGGATCAGTGTTGGGTGTGGGACCAGCAGTGCCCCAATCAGCTGCACTAGTTATACATCAGAGTCGTGCAACTAACACTGCTGATTGGATCAGTTTTGAGTGTGGGACCAGCAGTGCCCCAATCAGCTGCACTAGTTATATATCTGAGTCGTGCAACTAACACTGCTGATTGGATCAGTTTTGGGTGTGGGACCAGCAGTACCCCAATCAGCTGCACTAGTTATACATCTGAGTCGTGCAACTAACACTGCTGATTGGATCAGTGTTGGGTGTGGGACCAGCAGTGCCCCAATCAGCTGCACTAGTTATAAATCTGAGTCGTGCAACTAACACTGCTGATTGGATCAGTTTTGAGTGTGGGACCAGCAGTGCCCCAATCGGCTGCACTAGTTATAAATCTGAGTCGTGCAACTAACACTGCTGATTGGATCAGTGTTGGGTGTGGGACCAGCAGTGCCCCAATCAGCTGCACTAGTTATATATCTGAGTCGTGCAACTAACACTGCTGATTGGATCAGTGTTGGGTGTTGGACCAGCAGTGCCCCAATCAGCTGCACTAGTTATACATCGGAGTCGTGCAACTAACACTGCTGATTGGATCAGTGTTGGGTGTGGGACCAGCAGTACCCCAATCAGCTGCACTAGTTATACATCAGAGTCGTGCAACTAACACTGCTGATTGGATCAGTGTTGGGTGTGGGACCAGCAGTGCCCCAATCAGCTGCACTAGTTATATATCTGAGTCGTGCAACTAACACTGCTGATTGGATCAGTTTTGGGTGTGGGACCAGCAGTGCCCCAATCAGCTGCACTAGTTATACATCGGAGTCGTGCAACTAACACTGCTGATTGGATCAGTGTTGGGTGTGGGACTAGCAGTGCCCCAATCAGCTGCACTAGTTATAAATCTGAGTCGTGCAACTAACACTGCTGATTGGATCAGTGTTGGGTGTGGGACCAGCAGTGCTCCAATCAGCTGCACTAGTTATATATCTGAGTCGTGCAACTAACACTGCTGATTGGATCAGTGTTGGGTGTGGGACCAGCAGTGCCCCAATCAGCTGCACTAGTTATATATCTGAGTCGTGCAACTAACACTGCTGATTGGATCAGTGTTGGGTGTGGGACCAGCAGTGCCCCAATCAGCTGCACTAGTTATACATCGGAGTCGTGCAACTAACACTGCTGATTGGATCAGTGTTGGGTGTGGGACCAGCAGTGCCCCAATCAGCTGCACTAGTTATACATCGGAGTCGTGCAACTAACACTGCTGATTGGATCAGTGTTGGGTGTGGGACCAGCAGTGCCCAAATCAGCTGCACTAGTTATAAATCTGAGTCGTGCAACTAACACTGCTGATTGGATCAGTGTTGGGTGTGGGACCAGCAGTGCCCCAATCAGCTGCACTAGTTATACATCTGAGTCGTGCAACTAATACTGCTGATTGGATCAGTGTTGGGTGTGGGACCAGCAGTGCCCCAATCAGCTGCACTAGTTATACATCGGAGTCGTGCAACTAACACTGCTGATTGGATCAGTGTTGGGTGTGGGACTAGCAGTGCCCCAATCAGCTGCACTAGTTATACATCTGAGTCGTGCAACTAATACTGCTGATTGGATCAGTGTTGGGTGTGGGACCAGCAGTGCTCCAATCAGCTGCACTAGTTATACATCTGAGTCGTGCAACTAACACTGCTGATTGGATCAGTTTTGAGTGTGGGACCAGCAGTGCCCAAATCAGCTGCACTAGTTATACATCTGAGTCACGCAACTAACACTGCTGATTGGATCAGTGTTGGGTGTGGGACCAACAGTACCCCAATCAGCTGCACTAGTTATACATCAGAGTCGTGCAACTAATACTGCTGATTGGATCAGTGTTGGGTGTGGGACCAGCAGTGCCCCAATCAGCTGCACTAGTTATACATCTGAGTCGTGCAACTAACACTGCTGATTGGATCAGTGTTGGGTGTGGGACCAGCAGTGCCCCAATCAGCTGCACTAGTTATAAATCTGAGTCGTGCAACTAATACTGCTGATTGGATCAGTGTTGGGTGTGGGACCAGCAGTGCCCCAATCAGCTGCACTAGTTATACATCTGAGTCGTGCAACTAATACTGCTGATTGGATCAGTGTTGGGTGTGGGACTAGCAGTGCCCCAATCAGCTGCACTAGTTATACATCTGAGTCGTGCAACTAATACTGCTGATTGGATCAGTGTTGGGCGTGGGACCAGCAGTGCCCCAATCAGCTGCACTAGTTATACATCTGAGTCGTGCAACTAACACTGCTGATTGGATCAGTTTTGGGTGTGGGACCAGCAGTGCCCCAATCAGCTGCACTAGTTATAAATCTGAGTCGTGCAACTAACACTGCTGATTGGATCAGTGTTGGGTGTTGGACCAGCAGTGCCCCAATCAGCTGCACTAGTTATATATCTGAGTCGTGCAACTAACACTACTGATTGGATCAGTGTTGGGTGTTGGACCAGCAGTGCCCCAATCAGCTGCACTAGTTATACATCTGAGTCGTGCAACTAACACTGCTGATTGGATCAGTGTTGGGTGTGGGACCAGCAGTGCCCCAATCAGCTGCACTAGTTATATATCTGAGTCGTGCAACTAACACTGCTGATTGGATCAGTGTTGGGTGTGGGACCAGCAGTGCTCCAATCAGCTGCACTAGTTATACATCTGAGTCGTGCAACTAACACTGCTGATTGGATCAGTGTTGGGTGTGGGACCAGCAGTGCCCCAATCAGCTGCACTAGTTATACATCAGAGTCGTGCAACTAACACTGCTGATTGGATCAGTTTTGAGTGTGGGACCAGCAGTGCCCCAATCAGCTGCACTAGTTATATATCTGAGTCGTGCAACTAACACTGCTGATTGGATCAGTTTTGGGTGTGGGACCAGCAGTGCCCCAATCAGCTGCACTAGTTATACATCTGAGTCGTGCAACTAACACTGCTGATTGGATCAGTGTTGGGTGTGGGACCAGCAGTGCCCCAATCAGCTGCACTAGTTATAAATCTGAGTCGTGCAACTAACACTGCTGATTGGATCAGTTTTGAGTGTGGGACCAGCAGTGCCCCAATCGGCTGCACTAGTTATAAATCTGAGTCGTGCAACTAACACTGCTGATTGGATCAGTGTTGGGTGTGGGACCAGCAGTGCCCCAATCAGCTGCACTAGTTATATATCTGAGTCGTGCAACTAACACTGCTGATTGGATCAGTGTTGGGTGTTGGACCAGCAGTGCCCCAATCAGCTGCACTAGTTATACATCGGAGTCGTGCAACTAACACTGCTGATTGGATCAGTGTTGGGTGTGGGACCAGCAGTACCCCAATCAGCTGCACTAGTTATACATCAGAGTCGTGCAACTAACACTGCTGATTGGATCAGTGTTGGGTGTGGGACCAGCAGTGCCCCAATCAGCTGCACTAGTTATACATCTGAGTCGTGCAACTAACACTGCTGATTGGATCAGTGTTGGGTGTGGGACCAGCAGTGCTCCAATCAGCTGCACTAGTTATATATCTGAGTCGTGCAACTAACACTGCTGATTGGATCAGTGTTGGGTGTGGGACCAGCAGTGCTCCAATCAGCTGTACTAGTTATATATCTGAGTCGTGCAACTAACACTGCTGATTGGATCAGTGTTGGGTGTGGGACCAGCAGTGCCCCAATCAGCTGCACTAGTTATATATCTGAGTCGTGCAACTAACACTGCTGATTGGATCAGTTTTGGGTGTGGGACCAGCAGTGCCCCAATCAGCTGCACTAGTTATACATCGGAGTCGTGCAACTAACACTGCTGATTGGATCAGTGTTGGGTGTGGGACCAGCAGTGCCCCAATCAGCTGCACTAGTTATATATCTGAGTCGTGCAACTAACACTGCTGATTGGATCAGTGTTGGGTGTGGGACCAGCAGTGCCCCAATCAGCTGCACTAGTTATACATCGGAGTCGTGCAACTAACACTGCTGATTGGATCAGTGTTGGGTGTGGGACCAGCAGTGCCCCAATCAGCTGCACTAGTTATACATCGGAGTCGTGCAACTAACACTGCTGATTGGATCAGTGTTGGGTGTGGGACCAGCAGTGCCCAAATCAGCTGCACTAGTTATAAATCTGAGTCGTGCAACTAACACTGCTGATTGGATCAGTGTTGGGTGTGGGACCAGCAGTGCCCCAATCAGCTGCACTAGTTATACATCAGAGTCGTGCAACTAATACTGCTGATTGGATCAGTGTTGGGTGTGGGACCAGCAGTGCCCCAATCAGCTGCACTAGTTATACATCTGAGTCGTGCAACTAACACTGCTGATTGGATCAGTGTTGGGTGTGGGACCAGCAGTGCCCCAATCAGCTGCACTAGTTATAAATCTGAGTCGTGCAACTAATACTGCTGATTGGATCAGTGTTGGGTGTGGGACCAGCAGTGCCCCAATCAGCTGCACTAGTTATACATCTGAGTCGTGCAACTAATACTGCTGATTGGATCAGTGTTGGGTGTGGGACTAGCAGTGCCCCAATCAGCTGCACTAGTTATACATCTGAGTCGTGCAACTAATACTGCTGATTGGATCAGTGTTGGGTGTGGGACCAGCAGTGCCCCAATCAGCTGCACTAGTTATACATCTGAGTCGTGCAACTAACACTGCTGATTGGATCAGTTTTGGGTGTGGGACCAGCAGTGCCCCAATCAGCTGCACTAGTTATAAATCTGAGTCGTGCAACTAACACTGCTGATTGGATCAGTGTTGGGTGTTGGACCAGCAGTGCCCCAATCAGCTGCACTAGTTATATATCTGAGTCGTGCAACTAACACTGCTGATTGGATCAGTGTTGGGTGTTGGACCAGCAGTGCCCCAATCAGCTGCACTAGTTATAAATCTGAGTCGTGCAACTAACACTGCTGATTGGATCAGTGTTGGGTGTGGGACCAGCAGTGCCCCAATCAGCTGCACTAGTTATATATCTGAGTCGTGCAACTAACACTGCTGATTGGATCAGTGTTGGGTGTGGGACCAGCAGTGCTCCAATCAGCTGCACTAGTTATACATCTGAGTCGTGCAACTAACACTGCTGATTGGATCAGTGTTGGGTGTGGGACCAGCAGTGCCCCAATCAGCTGCACTAGTTATACATCAGAGTCGTGCAACTAACACTGCTGATTGGATCAGTTTTGAGTGTGGGACCAGCAGTGCCCCAATCAGCTGCACTAGTTATAAATCTGAGTCGTGCAACTAACACTGCTGATTGGATCAGTTTTGGGTGTGGGACCAGCAGTGCCCCAATCAGCTGCACTAGTTATACATCTGAGTCGTGCAACTAACACTGCTGATTGGATCAGTGTTGGGTGTGGGACCAGCAGTGCCCCAATCAGCTGCACTAGTTATAAATCTGAGTCGTGCAACTAACACTGCTGATTGGATCAGTTTTGAGTGTGGGACCAGCAGTGCCCCAATCGGCTGCACTAGTTATAAATCTGAGTCGTGCAACTAACACTGCTGATTGGATCAGTGTTGGGTGTGGGACCAGCAGTGCCCCAATCAGCTGCACTAGTTATATATCTGAGTCGTGCAACTAACACTGCTGATTGGATCAGTGTTGGGTGTTGGACCAGCAGTGCCCCAATCAGCTGCACTAGTTATACATCTGAGTCGTGCAACTAACACTGCTGATTGGATCAGTGTTGGGTGTGGGACCAGCAGTGCCCCAATCAGCTGCACTAGTTATACATCTGAGTCGTGCAACTAACACTGCTGATTGGATCAGTGTTGGGTGTGGGACCAGCAGTGCTCCAATCAGCTGCACTAGTTATATATCTGAGTCGTGCAACTAACACTGCTGATTGGATCAGTGTTGGGTGTGGGACCAGCAGTGCCCCAATCAGCTGCACTAGTTATACATCAGAGTCGTGCAACTAACACTGCTGATTGGATCAGTTTTGAGTGTGGGACCAGCAGTGCCCCAATCAGCTGCACTAGTTATATATCTGAGTCGTGCAACTAACACTGCTGATTGGATCAGTTTTGGGTGTGGGACCAGCAGTGCCCCAATCAGCTGCACTAGTTATACATCTGAGTCGTGCAACTAACACTGCTGATTGGATCAGTGTTGGGTGTGGGACCAGCAGTGCCCCAATCAGCTGCACTAGTTATAAATCTGAGTCGTGCAACTAACACTGCTGATTGGATCAGTGTTGGGTGTGGGACCAGCAGTGCCCCAATCGGCTGCACTAGTTATAAATCTGAGTCGTGCAACTAACACTGCTGATTGGATCAGTGTGGGTGTGGGACCAGCAGTGCCCCAATCAGCTGCACTAGTTATATATCTGAGTCGTGCAACTAACACTGCTGATTGGATCAGTGTTGGGTGTTGGACCAGCAGTGCCCCAATCAGCTGCACTAGTTATACATCGGAGTCGTGCAACTAACACTGCTGATTGGATCAGTGTTGGGTGTGGGACCAGCAGTGCCCCAATCAGCTGCACTAGTTATATATCTGAGTCGTGCAACTAACACTGCTGATTGGATCAGTGTTGGGTGTTGGACCAGCAGTGCCCCAATCAGCTGCACTAGTTATACATCGGAGTCGTGCAACTAACACTGCTGATTGGATCAGTGTTGGGTGTGGGACCAGCAGTACCCCAATCAGCTGCACTAGTTATACATCAGAGTCGTGCAACTAACACTGCTGATTGGATCAGTGTTGGGTGTGGGACCAGCAGTGCCCCAATCAGCTGCACTAGTTATACATCGGAGTCGTGCAACTAACACTGCTGATTGGATCAGTGTTGGGTGTGGGACCAGCAGTGCTCCAATCAGCTGCACTAGTTATATATCTGAGTCGTGCAACTAACACTGCTGATTGGATCAGTGTTGGGTGTGGGACCAGCAGTGCCCCAATCAGCTGTACTAGTTATATATCTGAGTCGTGCAACTAACACTGCTGATTGGATCAGTGTTGGGTGTGGGACCAGCAGTGCCCCAATCAGCTGCACTAGTTATATATCTGAGTCGTGCAACTAACACTGCTGATTGGATCAGTTTTGGGTGTGGGACCAGCAGTGCCCCAATCAGCTGCACTAGTTATACATCTGAGTCACGCAACTAACACTGCTGATTGGATCAGTGTTGGGTGTGGGACCAGCAGTGCCCCAATCAGCTGCACTAGTTATACATCTGAGTCGTGCAACTAACACTGCTGATTGGATCAGTTTTGGGTGTGGGACCAGCAGTGCCCCAATCAGCTGCACTAGTTATACATCTGAGTCGTGCAACTAACACTGCTGATTGGATCAGTTTTGAGTGTGGGACCAGCAGTGCCCAAATCAGCTGCACTAGTTATACATCTGAGTCACGCAACTAACACTGCTGATTGGATCAGTTTTGGGTGTGGGACCAGCAGTGCTCCAATCAGCTGCACTAGTTATATATCTGAGTCGTGCAACTAACACTGCTGATTGGATCAGTTTTGGGTGTGGGACCAGCAGTGCCCCAATCAGCTGCACTAGTTATACATCTGAGTCGTGCAACTAACACTGCTGATTGGATCAGTTTTGAGTGTGGGACCAGCAGTGCCCCAATCAGCTGCACTAGTTATACATCTGAGTCGTGCAACTAACACTGCTGATTGGATCAGTTTTGAGTGTGGGACCAGCAGTGCCCAAATCAGCTGCACTAGTTATACATCTGAGTCGTGCAACTAACACTGCTGATTGGATCAGTGTTGGGTGTGGGACCAGCAGTGCCCCAATCAGCTGCACTAGTTATAAATCTGAGTCGTGCAACTAATACTGCTGATTGGATCAGTGTTGGGTGTGGGACCAGCAGTGCCCCAATCAGCTGCACTAGTTATACATCTGAGTCGTGCAACTAATACTGCTGATTGGATCAGTGTTGGGTGTGGGACTAGCAGTGCCCCAATCAGCTGCACTAGTTATACATCTGAGTCGTGCAACTAATACTGCTGATTGGATCAGTGTTGGGTGTGGGACCAGCAGTGCCCCAATCAGCTGCACTAGTTATACATCTGAGTCGTGCAACTAACACTGCTGATTGGATCAGTTTTGGGTGTGGGACCAGCAGTGCCCCAATCAGCTGCACTAGTTATAAATCTGAGTCGTGCAACTAACACTGCTGATTGGATCAGTGTTGGGTGTTGGACCAGCAGTGCCCCAATCAGCTGCACTAGTTATATATCTGAGTCGTGCAACTAACACTACTGATTGGATCAGTGTTGGGTGTTGGACCAGCAGTGCCCCAATCAGCTGCACTAGTTATACATCTGAGTCGTGCAACTAACACTGCTGATTGGATCAGTGTTGGGTGTGGGACCAGCAGTGCCCCAATCAGCTGCACTAGTTATATATCTGAGTCGTGCAACTAACACTGCTGATTGGATCAGTGTTGGGTGTTGGACCAGCAGTGCTCCAATCAGCTGCACTAGTTATACATCTGAGTCGTGCAACTAACACTGCTGATTGGATCAGTGTTGGGTGTGGGACCAGCAGTGCCCCAATCAGCTGCACTAGTTATACATCAGAGTCGTGCAACTAACACTGCTGATTGGATCAGTTTTGAGTGTGGGACCAGCAGTGCCCCAATCAGCTGCACTAGTTATATATCTGAGTCGTGCAACTAACACTGCTGATTGGATCAGTTTTGGGTGTGGGACCAGCAGTGCCCCAATCAGCTGCACTAGTTATACATCTGAGTCGTGCAACTAACACTGCTGATTGGATCAGTGTTGGGTGTGGGACCAGCAGTGCCCCAATCAGCTGCACTAGTTATAAATCTGAGTCGTGCAACTAACACTGCTGATTGGATCAGTTTTGAGTGTGGGACCAGCAGTGCCCCAATCAGCTGCACTAGTTATAAATCTGAGTCGTGCAACTAACACTGCTGATTGGATCAGTGTTGGGTGTGGGACCAGCAGTGCCCCAATCAGCTGCACTAGTTATATATCTGAGTCGTGCAACTAACACTGCTGATTGGATCAGTGTTGGGTGTTGGACCAGCAGTGCCCCAATCAGCTGCACTAGTTATACATCGGAGTCGTGCAACTAACACTGCTGATTGGATCAGTGTTGGGTGTGGGACCAGCAGTACCCCAATCAGCTGCACTAGTTATACATCAGAGTCGTGCAACTAACACTGCTGATTGGATCAGTGTTGGGTGTGGGACCAGCAGTGCCCCAATCAGCTGCACTAGTTATACATCGGAGTCGTGCAACTAACACTGCTGATTGGATCAGTGTTGGGTGTGGGACCAGCAGTGCTCCAATCAGCTGCACTAGTTATATATCTGAGTCGTGCAACTAACACTGCTGATTGGATCAGTGTTGGGTGTGGGACCAGCAGTGCTCCAATCAGCTGTACTAGTTATATATCTGAGTCGTGCAACTAACACTGCTGATTGGATCAGTGTTGGGTGTGGGACCAGCAGTGCCCCAATCAGCTGCACTAGTTATATATCTGAGTCGTGCAACTAACACTGCTGATTGGATCAGTTTTGGGTGTGGGACCAGCAGTGCCCCAATCAGCTGCACTAGTTATACATCGGAGTCGTGCAACTAACACTGCTGATTGGATCAGTGTTGGGTGTGGGACCAGCAGTGCCCCAATCAGCTGCACTAGTTATATATCTGAGTCGTGCAACTAACACTGCTGATTGGATCAGTGTTGGGTGTGGGACCAGCAGTGCCCCAATCAGCTGCACTAGTTATACATCGGAGTCGTGCAACTAACACTGCTGATTGGATCAGTGTTGGGTGTGGGACCAGCAGTGCCCCAATCAGCTGCACTAGTTATACATCGGAGTCGTGCAACTAACACTGCTGATTGGATCAGTGTTGGGTGTGGGACCAGCAGTGCCCAAATCAGCTGCACTAGTTATAAATCTGAGTCGTGCAACTAACACTGCTGATTGGATCAGTGTTGGGTGTGGGACCAGCAGTGCCCCAATCAGCTGCACTAGTTATACATCTGAGTCGTGCAACTAATACTGCTGATTGGATCAGTGTTGGGTGTGGGACCAGCAGTGCCCCAATCAGCTGCACTAGTTATACATCGGAGTCGTGCAACTAACACTGCTGATTGGATCAGTGTTGGGTGTGGGACTAGCAGTGCCCCAATCAGCTGCACTAGTTATACATCTGAGTCGTGCAACTAATACTGCTGATTGGATCAGTGTTGGGTGTGGGACCAGCAGTGCTCCAATCAGCTGCACTAGTTATACATCTGAGTCGTGCAACTAACACTGCTGATTGGATCAGTTTTGAGTGTGGGACCAGCAGTGCCCAAATCAGCTGCACTAGTTATACATCTGAGTCACGCAACTAACACTGCTGATTGGATCAGTGTTGGGTGTGGGACCAACAGTACCCCAATCAGCTGCACTAGTTATACATCAGAGTCGTGCAACTAATACTGCTGATTGGATCAGTGTTGGGTGTGGGACCAGCAGTGCCCCAATCAGCTGCACTAGTTATACATCTGAGTCGTGCAACTAACACTGCTGATTGGATCAGTGTTGGGTGTGGGACCAGCAGTGCCCCAATCAGCTGCACTAGTTATAAATCTGAGTCGTGCAACTAATACTGCTGATTGGATCAGTGTTGGGTGTGGGACCAGCAGTGCCCCAATCAGCTGCACTAGTTATACATCTGAGTCGTGCAACTAATACTGCTGATTGGATCAGTGTTGGGTGTGGGACTAGCAGTGCCCCAATCAGCTGCACTAGTTATACATCTGAGTCGTGCAACTAATACTGCTGATTGGATCAGTGTTGGGTGTGGGACCAGCAGTGCCCCAATCAGCTGCACTAGTTATACATCTGAGTCGTGCAACTAACACTGCTGATTGGATCAGTTTTGGGTGTGGGACCAGCAGTGCCCCAATCAGCTGCACTAGTTATAAATCTGAGTCGTGCAACTAACACTGCTGATTGGATCAGTGTTGGGTGTTGGACCAGCAGTGCCCCAATCAGCTGCACTAGTTATATATCTGAGTCGTGCAACTAACACTGCTGATTGGATCAGTGTTGGGTGTTGGACCAGCAGTGCCCCAATCAGCTGCACTAGTTATACATCTGAGTCGTGCAACTAACACTGCTGATTGGATCAGTGTTGGGTGTGGGACCAGCAGTGCCCCAATCAGCTGCACTAGTTATATATCTGAGTCGTGCAACTAACACTGCTGATTGGATCAGTGTTGGGTGTGGGACCAGCAGTGCTCCAATCAGCTGCACTAGTTATACATCTGAGTCGTGCAACTAACACTGCTGATTGGATCAGTGTTGGGTGTGGGACCAGCAGTGCCCCAATCAGCTGCACTAGTTATACATCAGAGTCGTGCAACTAACACTGCTGATTGGATCAGTTTTGAGTGTGGGACCAGCAGTGCCCCAATCAGCTGCACTAGTTATATATCTGAGTCGTGCAACTAACACTGCTGATTGGATCAGTTTTGGGTGTGGGACCAGCAGTGCCCCAATCAGCTGCACTAGTTATACATCTGAGTCGTGCAACTAACACTGCTGATTGGATCAGTGTTGGGTGTGGGACCAGCAGTGCCCCAATCAGCTGCACTAGTTATAAATCTGAGTAGTGCAACTAACACTGCTGATTGGATCAGTTTTGAGTGTGGGACCAGCAGTGCCCCAATCGGCTGCACTAGTTATAAATCTGAGTCGTGCAACTAACACTGCTGATTGGATCAGTGTTGGGTGTGGGACCAGCAGTGCCCCAATCAGCTGCACTAGTTATATATCTGAGTCGTGCAACTAACACTGCTGATTGGATCAGTGTTGGGTGTGGGACCAGCAGTGCCCCAATCAGCTGCACTAGTTATACATCTGAGTCGTGCAACTAACACTGCTGATTGGATCAGTGTTGGGTGTGGGACCAGCAGTGCCCCAATCAGCTGCACTAGTTATACATCTGAGTCGTGCAACTAACACTGCTGATTGGATCAGTGTTGGGTGTGGGACCAGCAGTGCTCCAATCAGCTGCACTAGTTATACATCTGAGTCGTGCAACTAACACTGCTGATTGGATCAGTGTTGGGTGTGGGACCAGCAGTGCCCCAATCAGCTGCACTAGTTATACATCAGAGTCGTGCAACTAACACTGCTGATTGGATCAGTTTTGAGTGTGGGACCAGCAGTGCCCCAATCAGCTGCACTAGTTATATATCTGAGTCGTGCAACTAACACTGCTGATTGGATCAGTGTTGGGTGTGGGACCAGCAGTGCCCCAATCAGCTGCACTAGTTATACATCTGAGTCGTGCAACTAACACTGCTGATTGGATCAGTGTTGGGTGTGGGACCAGCAGTGCCCCAATCAGCTGCACTAGTTATAAATCTGAGTCGTGCAACTAACACTGCTGATTGGATCAGTTTTGAGTGTGGGACCAGCAGTGCCCCAATCAGCTGCACTAGTTATAAATCTGAGTCGTGCAACTAACACTGCTGATTGGATCAGTGTTGGGTGTGGGACCAGCAGTGCCCCAATCAGCTGCACTAGTTATATATCTGAGTCGTGCAACTAACACTGCTGATTGGATCAGTGTTGGGTGTTGGACCAGCAGTGCCCCAATCAGCTGCACTAGTTATACATCGGAGTCGTGCAACTAACACTGCTGATTGGATCAGTGTTGGGTGTGGGACCAGCAGTGCCCCAATCAGCTGCACTAGTTATAAATCTGAGTCGTGCAACTAACACTGCTGATTGGATCAGTGTTGGGTGTTGGACCAGCAGTGCCCCAATCAGCTGCACTAGTTATACATCGGAGTCGTGCAACTAACACTGCTGATTGGATCAGTGTTGGGTGTGGGACCAGCAGTACCCCAATCAGCTGCACTAGTTATACATCAGAGTCGTGCAACTAACACTGCTGATTGGATCAGTGTTGGGTGTGGGACCAGCAGTGCCCCAATCAGCTGCACTAGTTATACATCGGAGTCGTGCAACTAACACTGCTGATTGGATCAGTGTTGGGTGTGGGACCAGCAGTGCTCCAATCAGCTGCACTAGTTATATATCTGAGTCGTGCAACTAACACTGCTGATTGGATCAGTGTTGGGTGTGGGACCAGCAGTGCCCCAATCAGCTGTACTAGTTATATATCTGAGTTGTGCAACTAACACTGCTGATTGGATCAGTGTTGGGTGTGGGACCAGCAGTGCCCCAATCAGCTGCACTAGTTATATATCTGAGTCGTGCAACTAACACTGCTGATTGGATCAGTTTTGGGTGTGGGACCAGCAGTGCCCCAATCAGCTGCACTAGTTATACATCTGAGTCACGCAACTAACACTGCTGATTGGATCAGTGTTGGGTGTGGGACCAGCAGTGCCCCAATCAGCTGCACTAGTTATACATCTGAGTCGTGCAACTAACACTGCTGATTGGATCAGTTTTGGGTGTGGGACCAGCAGTGCTCCAATCAGCTGCACTAGTTATACATCTGAGTCGTGCAACTAACACTGCTGATTGGATCAGTTTTGAGTGTGGGACCAGCAGTGCCCAAATCAGCTGCACTAGTTATACATCTGAGTCGTGCAACTAACACTGCTGATTGGATCAGTGTTGGGTGTGGGACCAGCAGTGCCCCAATCAGCTGCACTAGTTATATATCTGAGTCGTGCAACTAACACTGCTGATTGGATCAGTGTTGGGTGTGGGACCAGCAGTGCCCCAATCAGCTGCACTAGTTATACATCTGAGTCGTGCAACTAACACTGCTGATTGGATCAGTGTTGGGTGTAGGACCAGCAGTGCCCCAATCAGCTGCACTAGTTATACATCTGAGTCGTGCAACTAACACTGCTGATTGGATCAGTTTTGAGTGTGGGACCAGCAGTGCCCCAATCAGCTGCACTAGTTATATATCTGAGTCGTGCAACTAACACTGCTGATTGGATCAGTGTTGGGTGTTGGACCAGCAGTGCCCCAATCAGCTGCACTAGTTATATATCTGAGTCGTGCAACTAACACTGCTGATTGGATCAGTTTTGGGTGTGGGACCAGCAGTGCCCCAATCAGCTGCACTAGTTATATATCTGAGTCGTGCAACTAACACTGCTGATTGGATCAGTGTTGGGTGTGGGACCAGCAGTGCCCCAATCAGCTGCACTAGTTATACATCTGAGTCGTGCAACTAACACTGCTGATTGGATCAGTGTTGGGTGTGGGACCAGCAGTGCCCCAATCAGCTGCACTAGTTATATATCTGAGTCGTGCAACTAACACTGCTGATTGGATCAGTGTTGGGTGTGGGACCAGCAGTGCCCCAATCAGCTGCACTAGTTATATATCTGAGTCGTGCAACTAACACTGCTGATTGGATCAGTGTTGGGTGTGGGACCAGCAGTGCCCCAATCAGCTGTACTAGTTATATATCTGAGTCGTGCAACTAACACTGCTGATTGGATCAGTTTTGGGTGTGGGACCAGCAGTGCCCCAATCAGCTGCACTAGTTATACATCGGAGTCGTGCAACTAACACTGCTGATTGGATCAGTGTTGGGTGTGGGACCAGCAGTGCCCCAATCAGCTGCACTAGTTATACATCTGAGTCGTGCAACTAACACTGCTGATTGGATCAGTGTTGGGTGTGGGACCAGCAGTGCCCCAATCAGCTGCACTAGTTATATATCTGAGTCGTGCAACTAACACTGCTGATTGGATCAGTGTTGGGTGTGGGACCAGCAGTGCCCCAATCAGCTGCACTAGTTATATATCTGAGTCGTGCAACTAACACTGCTGATTGGATCAGTGTTGGGTGTGGGACCAGCAGTGCTCCAATCAGCTGCACTAGTTATACATCTGAGTCGTGCAACTAATACTGCTGATTGGATCAGTGTTGGGTGTGGGACCAGCAGTGCCCCAATCAGCTGCACTAGTTATATATCTGAGTCGTGCAACTAACACTGCTGATTGGATCAGTGTTGGGTGTGGGACCAGCAGTGCCCCAATCAGCTGTACTAGTTATATATCTGAGTCGTGCAACTAACACTGCTGATTGGATCAGTTTTGGGTGTGGGACCAGCAGTGCCCCAATCAGCTGCACTAGTTATACATCGGAGTCGTGCAACTAACACTGCTGATTGGATCAGTGTTGGGTGTGGGACCAGCAGTGCCCCAATCAGCTGCACTAGTTATACATCTGAGTCGTGCAACTAACACTGCTGATTGGATCAGTGTTGGGTGTGGGACCAGCAGTGCCCCAATCAGCTGCACTAGTTATATATCTGAGTCGTGCAACTAACACTGCTGATTGGATCAGTGTTGGGTGTGGGACCAGCAGTGCCCCAATCAGCTGCACTAGTTATATATCTGAGTCGTGCAACTAATACTGCTGATTGGATCAGTGTTGGGTGTGGGACCAGCAGTGCCCCAATCAGCTGCACTAGTTATATATCTGAGTCGTGCAACTAACACTGCTGATTGGATCAGTGTTGGGTGTAGGACCAGCAGTGCTCCAATCAGCTGCACTAGTTATACATCTGAGTCGTGCAACTAACACTGCTGATTGGATCAGTGTTGAGTGTGGGACCAGCAGTGCCCCAATCAGCTGCACTAGTTATATATCTGAGTCGTGCAACTAACACTGCTGATTGGATCAGTTTTGGGTGTGGGACCAGCAGTGCCCCAATCAGCTGCACTAGTTATATATCTGAGTCGTGCAACTAACACTGCTGATTGGATCAGTGTTGGGTGTGGGACCAGCAGTGCCCCAATCAGCTGCACTAGTTATAAATCTGAGTCGTGCAACTAATACTGCTGATTGGATCAGTGTTGGGTGTGGGACCAGCAGTGCCCCAATCAGCTGCACTAGTTATAAATCTGAGTCGTGCAACTAATACTGCTGATTGGATCAGTGTTGGGTGTGGGACCAGCAGTGCCCCAATCAGCTGCACTAGTTATACATCTGAGTCGTGCAACTAGCCCTGCTGATTGGATCAGTGTTGGGTGTGGGACCAGCAGTGCTCCTTCTTTGTGGGGGTTAAACACACTGTAGTGTACGGTCAATAGTCTAAAATGACATGTTCTGACAAATTAGAGCAGGTACGTTTTCAGCTATTATGGTCCTTTCTCCTTTTGTATTGCTATGAATATGCAGGGAATGGGGGAGGGGGTGTCTGCTCTTCCTGCTTTCTCAGCACATTCCAATGGGTGTCCCAGCCTAACCTCATCAACCGTGCTAAATTGTGAGCTTCTAAGTACTATTTAAAATGTTTTATACTGGATTTTTATATCCGTTTATGTGCAAATTCTTCTTTATAGTAGTGTCTATTATATGCAGTTATATGAAAATTGGTGTATACTGTCCCTTTAAGAAATGTCCGTGGGACACATAACTCTAAAATGATAGAACAGCATGAAGTAGAAAGAAGTCTCTTTTTCTACCTAAAAGGTGTTGTTCAGGCTTTGTTTCTATACACCCCATACCAAAGGGGCAGTCTTTGCTAATGTTTACTTCTCAGGGACACACACAGAAAAGATAGGGAAGTTATTCATTTCATGTTTATGTAAAAACAGACACAATGTCAGCTCTTCACAAGGTGAAGCCTTGTTGGCTTGTTCTAGGTTAATAGCGGTAAAGCTTGTTGTGCTCAGTCATCTTATTCATGTTACACCAATGCTCATTCCTCCTAACCCACATAAATATCTTTTATATAAATCTCTTGACCTAGGAATTTCTAACAGGAAATTGCTAATTTCATCTTCGGCCCAGGCTCAGGTTGTCAGAAAATCCTCTTTCTGCGCAGTGAGTGACAAAGTTTTGAACTTGAAAATGTTACATCTGACCAGAGTGAGACTGGTTTTCTTAAAGGGATATGAAACCCAAAAAAATATTTAGTGGTTCAGACAGAGCATACAATATTTCAAAAAAAGTTTAAACTGAATGTCTGGGACTCTGCACTTTGTTATGTATTGGAAAACAGTCTTTCAATTACACTTTTATTTATTCAGGAGACTGTTTAACAGGGAGGTTTACCAGCAATTGTATGTAATTGTTGCTGAAAAGCACATCCAAATGTGCCAAAAAGATTGCTGTGCCTCCTATTTTAATGTTACTTAGTGCAGTTTGGATTAATTGGTAGTTTGCATACTTACTACTTATTCATAATAGTTTATTTAAAGGGACATTCAACACCAGAATGGTTGTTGTTTTAAAAGATAGATAATCCCTTAATTACCAATTCCCCAGTTTTGCATAACCAACACAGTTATAATTAAACACGTTTTACCTCTGTAATTACCTTGTATCTAAGCCTCAGCAGACTGCCCCCTTATTTCATTTCTTTTGACAGACTTGCATTTTAGCCGATCAGAGCTGTCCCAATGGTAAATTCACGTGCATGAGCTCAATGTTATCTATGTGAAACACGTGAACTAATACCCTCTAGTGGTGAAAAACTATCAAAATGCATTTAGATTAGAGGCGGCCTTCAAGGTCTAAGAAATTAGCATATGAACCTCCTAGGTTTAGCTTTCAACTAAGAATGCTAAGAGAACAAAGCAAAATTGGTGATAAAAGTAAATTGGAAAGTTGTTTAAAATTACATGCCCTATTTAAAACATGAAAGTTTTTTTGGACTTGACTTTCCCTTTAAGATTATTATACAAACAGGCACAACGCACACACACGCGTTTCACATCACTTCTAAAGAAGAGTGATGTGAATTGCGCGTAAGTGGCACACATGTTGGGAGCATAGTCTCCTCATTTTTAACCTTTTGGGGTACTCCTTAGTAAAAATACAGCCTGCCTAAGAAATAATAGTTAGCAGTTCTGTGTTGATTTTATTGTATGTTTTGGATCATTCTCCTGCTGGAACATCCAACCACGGCCCATTTTAAACTGTGTTCATTTAATATCTGTTGATATTTGTTAGAGTCCATGATGCCATGTATTCAAACAAAATGTCCTGGTATTATGTTAGAAAAACAGCCCCAAAACATTATAGAACCCACACCATATTTAACCGTGGGCATGAGGTACTTTTCCTTATGGCTACCTCTCTGTGTGCGCCAAACCCACCACTGGTGTTTATTGCAAAAAAGCTTTATTTTGGTTTCATCTGACCATAGAACCCGATCCCATTTGAAGTTCCAGTAGTGTCTGGCAAACTGAAGATGCTTGAGTTTGTTTTTGGATGAGAGTAGAGTTTTTTTTTCTTGAAACTATTTCAAACAACTTGTGGTGATGTATTGTAGTTTTGGAGACTTTTTGACCCCAAGACGCAACTGTCCAGCTGTGATCCTTGGAGATATTTTGGCCATTTGAACCATCCTCTTCAAAGTGCGTGGAGACAATATAGACACATGTCCTCTTCCAGGTTGATTCATAACATTTCCAGTTGATTGGAACTTCTTAATTATTGCCCTTGATGGTGGAAATGAGAATTTTCAATGCTTTTGCTATTTTCTTTTAGCCACTTCCCATTTTGTGAAGCTCAACATCCTTTTTGCCACACGTCATAGCTATATTTTTTGGTCTTACCCATTGTGATGAATGACTAAGGTATTTTGGCCTATGTGTTACCTCGTATTTATACCCCTGTGAAACAGGAAGCCATGGTTGAACAATTTCCTGTTCCTAGTCACCCAGGTGTACTAAAAAATTTAAAATATATTCTCTCATGAATTCATAGGGGTGCCAATAATTGTGGCACATGTATATTTCAATTTTTTTTTTTGGATAAACCTGTGTTGGGTTTGATATCCATGAGAGCAGAGTATTTTTGTGTATTTTTTTAACAAAAGATCAAAAGGTTAAACAATAAATGCAATTTTTTACAGCCTTCTTTGCTCATTTTTATCAAGGGTGTAAATATTAGTGGATGGCACTGTATGTATATATGTATATATGTGTATGTATATGTATATGTGTGTGTGTATATATATATATTAGTATGTCATTAATATAGAAACTATTGCACAGTATTTAAAGGGACATGAAACCCAAATTTTTTCTTTCATGATTCAGATAGAGAACATAATTTCAAACAACTTTTCCATTTACTTCTATTATTTAATTTGCTTCTTTCTCTTGTTATTCTTTGCTGAAATGTTTATCTAGGAAAGTTCATGTGCAGCAGAGCACCTAGGTTCTAGTTGCTGATTGGTGGCTGCATATATAAACTGATTGTCATTGGCTCACCCATGTGTTCAGTTAGAAACCAGTAGTGCACGGCTGTTCCTTCAACAAATGATACTAAAAGAATAAAACAGATTAGATAATAGAAGTAAATTAGAAAGTTGTTTAAAATTGTATTCTCTATCTGAATCATGAAAGAAATGTTTTGAGTTTCATGTCCCTTTAACCCCTTAAGGACCAAGGAAGTACGCCACACGTCCTCAAAAAAAATACAGTTAATGACCGAGGACGTGTGGCGTAGTCCTTGGTCTGGAAAGCAGCTGGAAGCGATCCTGCTCGCTTCCAGCTGCTTTCCGGTTATTGCAGTGATGCCTCGATATGGAGGCATCCTGCAATAACCCCCCTTGGCCATCCGATGCAGAGAGAGCCACTCTGTGGCCCTCTCTGCACCGGACATCGGTGGCCGGTATCGTTGGTGGGTGGGAGCAAGTCTGGGAGGCGGGTGGGCGGCCATCGATGTGCCCAGTGGAGTGGAGGGGGGCGGGATCGGGGGCGGGAGGGCGCACGGGAGCGCGCGCGTGCACGGGGGGCGGCGGGCGGGCGCGTGCACGGGGCAGGAGCGGGAGGGAACCGCTACACTACAGAAAAATAAAGTTTACAAAGTACAACAAAATTACTTTTTGAAAGCTGTAAATAAACAGCTAAGAGATGTGGAAGGGGTGGGGGGTTGATCTTGGGGGGGGGGAAGCTACACTGCAGAAAAGGTTTTTTTTTTTTCAAAAAAGGCACATTTTTTCACTAAACTGGGTACTGGCAGACAGCTGCCAGTACCCAAGATGGCGCCCATTAAGGCAGAGGGGGAGGGTTAGAGAGCTCTTTGGTGGGGGATCAGTAAGGCTGGGGGCTAAGGGGGGATCCTACACAGCAGCATATGTAAATATGCTAAAAAAAACACAAAAAAAGCCCAAATATAGCTTTTATTTTAGTACTGGCAGAGTTTCTGCCAGTACTTAAGATGGCGGGGACAATTGGGGGGTGGGGGAGGGAAGAGAGCAGTTTGGGAGGGATCAGGGGGTCTCATGTTTCAGGTGGGAGGCTGAGCTCTACACTAAAGCTAAAATTAACCCTGCAAGCTCCCTACAAGCTACATAATTAACCCCTTCACTGCTAGCCATAATACACGTGTGAAATGCAGCGGCATTTGGCGGCCTTCTAATTACCAAAAAGCAACGCCAAAGCCATATATGTCTGCTATTTCTGAACAAAGGGGATCCCAGAGAAGCATTTACAACCATTTGTGCCATAATTGCACAAGCTGTTTGTAAATGATTTCAGTGAGAAACCTAAAATTGTGAAAAATTTAACGTTTTTTTTAATTTGATCGCATTTGGCGGTGAAATGGTGGCATGAAATATACCAAAATGGGCCTAGATCAATACTTGGGGTTGTCTACTACACTACACTAAAGCTAAAATTAACCCTAGAAGCTCCCTACATGCTCCATAATTAACCCCTTCACTGCTGGGCATAATACACGTGTAGTGCGCAGTGGCATTTAGCAGCCTTCTAATTACTAAAAAGCAACGCCAAAGCCATATATGTCTGCTATTTCTGAACAAAGGGGATCCCAGAGAAGAATTTACAACCATTTAAGCCATAATTGCACAAGCTGTTTGTAAATAATTTCAGTGAGAAACCAAAAGTTTGTGAAAAAATTTGTAAAAAAGTGAACGATTTTTTGTATTTAATCGCATTTGGCGGTGAAATGGTGGCATGAAATATACCAAAATGGGCCTAGATGAATACTTTGGGATGACAACTAAAAAAAAATATATACATGTCAATGGATATTCAGAGATTCCTGAAAGATATTAGTGTTCTAATGTAACTAGCGCTAATTTTGAAAAATAATGGTTTGGAAATAGCAAAGTGCTACTTGTATTTATGGCCCTATAACTTACAAAAAAAGCAAAGAAGATGTAAACATTGGGTATTTCTAAACTCAGGACAAAATTTAGAAACTATTTAGCACGGGTGTTTTTTGGTGGTTGTAGATGTGTAACAGATTTTGGGGGTCAAAGTTAGAAAAAGTGTGTTTTTTTCAATTTTTTCCTCATATTTTATAATTTTTTTTATAGTAAATTATAAGATATGATGAAAATAATGGTATGTTTAGAAAGTCCATTTAATGGCGAGAAAAACGGTATATAATATGTGTGGGTACAGTAAATGAGTAAGATGAAAATTACAGCTAAACACAAACACCGCAAAAATGTAAAAATAGCCTTGGTCCCAAACGGACAGAAAATGGAAAAGTGCTGTGGTCATTAAGGGGTTAATGAAGAGGCACTCACATTTTAGGGTTCTACACCCCTCATCTTATTTTAATGGGGGTCTGATGTTTAGTTGCCTTCAGAACACAAGTGTATATATAATATATCTTGAGCTGCAGTTTGCTGCCTTTGAAAGATTCATTTTTGGCTAAACGTGTTGTGAAATGGATATTTCAAGAACACATGGGGGTTTTATTTTATTGGGGTCTGATGTTGTTTAGTGGCTTAACACATACACTATTACAACACAAGTCTATCATTATTTAGTGCAAAACCTGGTACCTACTTTTACAATACCCTGTTTGCCCTAACCTAGATATGGATAAGGTATTACATGTCACACACAGGTGGAATCTTCAATTCATGGAGTTTGGTGATTCTCTTTATTTTTTTTACAAATATTGAAAATCACATGCTATTTTCTCTTACATTAAATTGAGACAAATAAAAGAGTTAATTTACTAAAGAACGATCCAAGTCCTTTTAACAGTAATGCAGGAAAGAAGTTCTTGATCAAATTATATTTTGTGTTCCTCTAGACCAGGGGTGGCAAACCTTTGTGCTAAATATGTTTTAGAACTACATATCCCATGATGCTCGACTGGAATGTATGTATGTATATATATATATATATATATATATTGGATATAAAAAGTCTACAAAAGTCTACACACCCCTGTTAAAATGTCAGGTTTCTGTGATGTAAAAAAATGAGACAATGATAAATCATTTCAGAACTTTTTTGACCTTTAAAGGGACAGTCTACACCAGAATTTGTATTGTTTTAAAAGATAGATAATCCCTTTATTACCCATTCCCCAGTTTTGCAAAACCAACAGTTATATTAATACACTTTTAACCTCTGTGATTATCTTGTATCTAAGCCTCTGCAAACTGCCCCTTTATTTCAGTTCTTTTGACAGACTTGCAGTCTAGCCAATCAGTGCCTGCTCCCAGATAACTTCACGTGTACGAGCACAGTGTTATCTATATGAAATACGTGAACTAACACCCTCTAGTGGTGGAAAAACTGTTAAAATGCATTCTGAAAAGAGGTGGCCTTCAAGGTCTAAGATATTAGCATATGAACATCCTAGGTTAAGCTTTCAAATAAGAATACCAAAAGCACAAAGCAAAATTGGTGATAAAAGTAAATTGGAAAATTGTTTAAAATTACATGCTCTATCTGAATCATGAATGTTTATTTTGGCCTAGACTGTCCCTTTAATGTGACCTATAAACTGTACAAATCAATTGAAAAACAAACTGAAATCTTTTAGGTAAAGGGAAGTAAAAATAAAAAACTAAAATAATATGGTTGCATAAGTGTGAACACCCTTAAACTAATACTTTATTGAAGAACCTTTTGATTTTATTACAGCACTCAATCTTTTTGGATATGAGTTTTTCAGCATGGCACATCTTGACTTGGCAAGATTTGCCCACTCTTCTTTGCATAAACACTCTAAATCTGTCAGAATGTGAGGGCATCTCCTGTGCACAGCCCTCTTCAGATCACCCCACAGATTTTGAATTGGATTCAGGTCTGGGCTCTGGCTGGGCCATCCCAAAACTTTAATCATCTTCTGGGTGAAGCCATTCCTTTGTTGATTTGGATGTATGCTTTGGGTTGTTGTCATGCTGAAAGATGAAGTTCCTCTTCATGTTCAGCTTTCTAGCAGAAGCCTGAAGGTTTTGTGCCAGTATTGTCTGGTATTTGGAACTGTTCATTATTCCCTCTACCTTGACTAAGGCCCCAGTTCCAGCTGAAGAAAAACAGCCCCAAAGCATAATGCTGACACCACCATGCTTCACTGTGGGTATGGTGTTCTTTTGGTGATATGCAGTGTTGTTTTTGTTCCAACCATATCTTTTGGAATTATGGCCAAAAAGTTCAACTTTGGTTTCATCAGACCAGAACACCTTTTGCAACATGCTTTTGGGAAACTTCAGATGTGTTTTTGCAAAATTTAGCCGGGCTTGGATGGTTTTTTTTTGTAAGAAAAGGCTTCCCTCTTGCCACTCTACCCCATAGCCCAGACATATGAAGAATATGGGATATTGTTGTCACATGTACCACACAGCCAGTACTTGCCAGATATTCCTGCAGCTCCTTTAATGTTGCTGTAGGCCTCTTGGCAGCCTCCCAGACCAGTTTTCTTCTCGTCTTTCCATCAATTTTGGAGGGATATCCAGTTCTTGGTAATGTCACTGTTGTGCCATATTTTCTCCACTTGATGATAACTGTCTTCACTGTGTTCCATGGTATATCTAATGCCTTGGAAATTCTTTTGTACCCTTCTCCTGACTGATACCTTTTAACAATGAGATTCCTCTGATGCTTTAGAAGCTCT
The DNA here is from genome assembly GCF_027579735.1 of Bombina bombina. Taxonomy (NCBI): domain Eukaryota; kingdom Metazoa; phylum Chordata; class Amphibia; order Anura; family Bombinatoridae; genus Bombina; species Bombina bombina. Next base: position 271,208,074 of record NC_069506.1, on the reverse strand, counting down.
CTGCGGACCATGGCTTTTGCTGTAGGATGCGACGAACAAAATGTCAGGAAAGACCTACTAGAACAGCTGAACTTTATTTGGCGTTAATCAGATGCACTTTAAATGATGGCAGGTGTGTACTGACTCCTATTTAACATGATTTTGAATGTGATTGCTTAATTCTGAACACAGCTACATCCCCAGTTATAAAAGGGTGTTCACACTTATGCAACCATATTATTTTAGTTTTTTTTTTTATTTCCCTTTACCTAAAAGATTTCAGTTTGTTTTTCAATTGAGTTGTACAGTTTATAGGTCACATTAAATGTGGAAAAAGTTCTGAAATGATTTATTTTTGTCTAATTTTTTTTAGATCACAGAAACCTATATGTATATATTTACTTCCAAACAGACCACTAATACAGAAACTCAATCACCTGGGGTGCAACAGAAAAATGCACAGTATCCAAAAAAGAGTGCACTCACCAAGATTTTTAACACATTATTTTAACCTAAATGTGATAGTTTTCAGGAAGTTTAACCCCTTCCTCAGACATATAAAGATAACAAACTTACCCCAACACCAAACTTCCCATATATAAGCAGTACCGCCATCACACACGCTCTCCCGAGTAGGGCTCACCATCTCGGGCAATGCGGGATTACGGCACTGTAATAAAACATGACAAAGAAACAACAAACCAAGAAAGTCAAAACAGCATACATAATATACAGGATATAACAACAGTTTAGACATTGCATCATCAATGTAATATTCTGCAATTAAACGGAACAGAAACGGAATCTGTACCGCCGAGCCAACTTGCAAGAGATCCGTAGTCCTATCAACACAATAAACAAACTTGTGTAAGCTATACTCATAGCCCACAAATACGCGAGTGTATGCATAACAATAAATAGCATAGTAGGCTAGGCTAAGATTTAATGGATCATTAGTAAACAGGAGCGCAACACACCCCAGGTAAAATGACAAGCCAAAACAGCATCCAATCCTGAAAGAGGCAGAAAACTGACAAATCCACGTCAGGCTTCACAGGGGCTCCAACCATAGTCACTGGGTGTGTTGTTATCCTGCCAATCAGATAATTTAAAGATATCACAACGAGAACACAAAATATAGCGTAATACAGTATAGCCAATATGTACAATATATAACACCATATTATTCAATTTAGCAGGCAAAATTAAAACAATTAGGGGAAAAAATAGTTAAAGGTCATAAACGCCCATTTATGATATTCTAGCAATGTTAATAGCCATTCTACCTACAACTAGCGCAAGCCTAACTTAACAATGAGGTAGAATCTGGTCCAACAGATGAACAATACCCAAAAACCGTTAATAAAAGCTACATTCTATAGGCAAACTTGCCAGTCCAGCTGGGTATTCAATCCATTAGGAATCAATGTGTCCAGCACATACGTCCAGCGTGCCTCCCTTCTCAATAGGATAGTATGTCTATCCCCTCCCCTTGTCAATGGGGGGACATGATCAATGATGGTTTAGCTGAGATCTTTTACTGTGTGTTTCTTATCAGCAAAGTGGTGAGCCACCGGTTGGTCTGAAGTACCCCTAGTCAGGGCTGTCCTTATGGCTGAGCGATGGTTGGCCATCTGGGTGCATAGGTCGTCAGTGGTTTTCCACACGTAAAACAAATCACAAATACAATGTAACAAATATACAATGTAGGTGGTCGTACATGTCATTCTATATTTCTGGTAAAATTTCTGTCTTTTATGCGGGTGGGTAAAGTATTGACCTGTTGTCAATCCACTACAAGTAGTGCACCCAATCCAACGGAACACCCCCTTCTTCTCCATTTTTAGCCAAGAACTTTTGTTGTAACTGGATGAGGGATCGGTTTTGACCAAAATATCCCTTAAAAGGACATTATACACTCATTTTTTTTTCTTTGCATACATGTTTTGTAGATGATCTATTTATATAGCTCATAAAGTTGTTTTTTTTTTTAAAAATTATAGTTTTGCTTATTTTTAAATAAAATTTTTCTGATTTTCAGACTCCTAACCAAGCCCCAAAGTTTTATCAGAATATTGTCAGCTACCTTCTCTAGCTTGCTCCTGTTTGTGTAAAGGGTCTTTTCATATGCAAAAGAAGGGGGGGGGGAGTGTCTTATTTTCAACTTGCAGTGGGCTTTCCAGCTACCTTTTCAACAGAGCTTCTAAGTAAGTTTTTAAACAGTTTTATACTGCATTTTTATATCGGTATCTGTGCATCTTATTCTTTATAGTAGTGTCTATTACATGTAGTTATATGAAAATGAGTGTATACTGTCCCTTTAAGGATCTAGAGCGCCTAAATCCAATTCTGTGTGGGGGGCATCTGTTGAAATGGAAGGGATTTGTCTGTGGAGATAATATGCCAATTATCCCTAAGATGCCTATCAACTTTTTATCGCCTGTATATGTGGTCACAACGGTCATACGTTCCTCAGGATTTTTTTTATCCAAGTCTTCCGTGCCTTGAAGCAGTGCTTGAGTCTGTGTTTTGAGTAGTTTTGGTGGGTATCCTCTCTGGATAACCCTATTTTCCATCTCCAAAAGTTGGTTTCCCTTGTTAATTTCCTCAGAGATTTTACGGATGACCCGTTGCATTTGGGACTTAGGCAACGCTCTTTTTAGAGCTGGTGGGTGGCAAGAAGTAAATTCCAACAGTGAATTTCTGTCTGTTTCTTTTCTAAACGGAGTAGAATGTAGTGTATTCTGTTCTTTATACAGACATATATCCAGAAATTCTATTCGATTTTCCAAAAACTGCATCTTGAACTTCAACGCAGTGTTGGAACCATTAAGTAAATTGTACCATTCTTCCATTTCTTGTTGCGAACCACCCCAGATTAGTAGCAAATCATCAATGTAGCGTCTGTAGTACTTTAATACGATGGTCTTTAAACAGATCTGTATCCTGTGTCTCTTTACAGGCCATGTATAAATTGGTTGTACGATGGGGCCACATTCGACCCCATCGCCATCCCTTGCAATTGTAAAAAGAACTGATTTTCAAATTTAAAGTAATTTGTTTTCAGACACAATTCCAACACATGTATCAATACCTCAATCAGAGGACCCAGGTATGGGTACTTTAACAGGTGTTGTCGTGTAGCCAAGACTCCATCAGTATGAGGTACGACAGTATATAAGCTTGTGACATCAAGGGTCACCAGCAAATCCTTCTCCTCACAAGAGACCTGGGTAAGTTGTTCTAAAAGCATAGTTGAGTCCCTTAAGAAGCTGTCCATCTGGTGTACTATCGGTTGTAAAAAATGATCCACACATTTGGCAATTGGTTGAAGTAAAGAACCAACCTCAGACACAATCGACCTGTCTGTTGGATTAGATAAACTTTTGTGAATCTTAGGCAGGGTGTACAGGATGGGAATTCTTGGGTAATTGACTGTGAGATAATCAAGGTTGTTTTTACTACGTATGCCCATGACAAATTGTTTCTGTAGGTAAGTGTCTATTTCATTTTTGAAACCCAAGGTATGGTCACCGGGAAGCCTGGAATAGGTCAAGACATCACTCAGTTGGTTAAAGATCTCAATTCTATAGTCACTATAATTGAGTAGGACCAAAGCCCACTTCCCTGATAATAATTGAACTATCCGTGGACAGATGCTTCAAGGCAGTTCTCTCCTCACCTTAAAGGTTCTTTGTTTGACTGCTCCATCCCAGAATGTATCAGCCGTGCATATGCACATATGCTAGCATTTTGGGAAGCAGGCTCAAAATTTTTTACAACCGATAGTACGCCAGAAGAACAGCTTCTTAAGGGACTTAACTATGCTTTTAGAACAACTTGCCCAGGTCTCTTGGGAGGAGAAGGATTTGCTGGTGACCCTTGATGTAATCAGCTTATATACTGATATACCTCATACTGATGGAGTCTTAGCTACACGATAACACCTGTTAAAGTACCCATATGTGGGTCCTCCGATTGAGGTATTGATACATATGTTGGAATTGTGTCTGAAAACAAATTACTTTAAATTTGAAAATCAGTTCTTTTTACAATTGCAAGGGACGGCAATGGGGTCGAATGTGGCCCCATTGTACACCAATTTATACATGGCCTGTTTCAAGACACAGGATACAGATCTGTTTAAAGGCCATAGTATTAAATACTGCAGACGCTACATTGATGATCTGCTCCTAATCTGGGGTGGTTCGCAACAAGAATTGGAAGAACGGTACAATTTACTTAATGGTTCCAACACTGCGTTGAAGTTCAATATGCAGTTTTCTGAAAGTTGTATAGAATTTCTGGATATATGTCTGTATAAAGAACAGAATACACTAGATTCTACTTTGATTAGAAAAGAAACGGACAGAAATTCACTTTTGAAATTTACTACTTGTCACCCACCAGCTATAAAAAGAGCGTTGCCTAAGTCCCAACTGCAACGGGTCATCCGTAACAACTCTGAGGAAATTAACAAGGAAAACCAACTTTTGAAGATGGAAAATAGTTTTATTCAGAGAGGATACCCACCAAAACTACTCAAAACACAGACTCAAGCACTGCTACAAGGCACGGAAGACTTGGATAAAAACAATCCTGAGGAATGTATGACCTTTGTGCCCACATATACAGGCAATAAAAAGTTGATAGACATCTTAGGTATAATTGGCATATTATCTTCACAGACAAATCCCTTCCATTTCGACATATTCCTCCACCCAGCATTGGATTCAGGCGCTCTAGATCCCTAAGGGATATTTTGGTCAAAGCCGATCCTTCATCCAGTTACAACAAAAGTTCTTGGCTAAAAATGGTGAAGAAGGGGGTGGTCCGTTGGATTGGGTGCACTACTTGCAGTGGATTGACAACAGGTCAATACTTTACCCACTCGCATAAAAGGCAAAAATTTTACCACAAACATAGAATGACATGTACGACCACCTACATTGTGTATTTGTTACATTGTATTTGTGGTTTGTTTTACGTGGGGAAAACCACTGACGACCTACGCACCTGGATGGCCAACCATCGCTCAGCCATAAGGACAGCCCTGACTAGGGGTACTTCAGACCAACCGGTGGCTCGCCACTTTGCTGATAAGAAACACACAGTAAAAGATCTCAGCTAAACCATCATTGATCATGTTCCCCCATTGACAAGGGGAGGGGATAGACATACTATCCTATTGAGAAGGGAGGCACACTGGACGTATGTCCTGGGCACATTGATTTCTAATGGATTGAATACCCTGCTGGACTGGAAGGTTTGCCTATAGAATATAGATTATAGCTTTTATTCAAGGTTTTTGGGTATTGTTCATCTGTTGGACCAGTTTCTACCTCATTGTTTAGTTAGGCTTGCGCTAGTTGTAGGTAGAATGCTAAAATGTCATATATGGGCGTTTATGACCTTTAACTATTTTGTCCCCTTAATTGTTTTAATTTTGCCTGCTAAATTGAAAATTATGGTGTTATATACAGTGGGGGCAAAAAAGTATTTAGTCAGCCACCAATTGTGCAAGTTCTCCCACTTAAGAAGATGAGAGAGGCCTGTAATTTTCATCATAGGTATACCTCAACTATGAGAGACAAAATGTGGAAACAAATCCAGACAATCACATTGTCTGATTTGGAAAGAATTTATTTGCATATTATGGTGGAAAATAAGTATTTGGTCAATATCAAAAGTTCATCTCAATACTTTGTTATATATCCTTTGTTGGCAATGACAGAGGTCAAACATTTTCTGTAAGTCTTCACAAGGTTGTCACACACTGTTGCTGGTATGTTGGCCCATTCCTGCATGCAGATCTCCTCTAGATCAGTGATGTTTTGGGACTGTCGCTGGGCAACACAGACTTTCAACTCCCTCCAAAGGTTTTCTATGGGGTTGAAATCTGGAGACTGGCTAGGCCACTCCAGGACCTTGAAATGCTTCTTATGAAGCCACTCCTTCGTTTCCCGGGTGGTGTGTTTGGGATCATTGTCATGCTGAAAGACCCAGCCACGTTTCATCTTCAATGCCCTTGCTGATGGAAGGAGGTTTGCACTCAAAATCTCACGATACATGGCCTCATTCATTCTTTCATGTACACGGATCAGTCGTCCTGTTCCCTTTGCAGAGAAACAGCCCCAAAGCATGATGTTGCCACCCCCATGCATTCTCTCTCCTCCAAACACGACGAGTTGTGTTTCTACCAAACAGTTCTACTTTGGTTTCATCTGACCATATGACATTCTCCCTAATCCGCTTCTGGATCATCCAAATGCTCTCTAGCATACTTCATACGGGCCCGGACATATACTGGCTTAAGCAGGGGGACATGTCTGGCACTGCAGGATCGGAGTCCCTGGTGGCGTAGTGTGTTACTGATGGTAGCCTTTGTTATGTTGGTCCCAGCTCTCTGCAGGTCATTCCCCCGTGTGGTTCTGGGATGTTTGCTCACCGTTCTTGTGATCATTTTGACCCCACGGGGTGAGATCTTGTGTGGAGCCCCAGATCGAGGGAGATTATCAGTGGTCTTGTATGTCTTCCATTTTCTAATTATTGCTCCCACAGTTGATTTCTTCACACCAAGCTGCTTGCCTATTGCAGATTCAGTCTTCCCAGCCTGGTGCAGGTCTACAATTTTGTTTCTGGTGTCCTTCGACAGCTCTTTGGTCTTCACCATAGTGGAGTTTGGAGTGTGACTGTTTGAGGTTGTGGACAGGTGTCTTTTATACTGATAACAAGTTCAAACAGGTGCCATTAATACAGGTAATGAGTGGAGGACAGAGGAGCCTCTTAAAGAAGAAGATACAGGTCTGTGAGAGCCAGAAATCTTGCTTGGTTGTAGGTGACCAAATACTTATTTTCCACCATAATATGCAAATAAATTCTTTCCAAATCAGACAATGTGATTGTCTGGATTTGTTTCCACATTTTGCCTCTCATAGTTGAGGTATATCTATGATGAAAATTACAGGCCTCTCTCATCTTCTTAAGTGGGAGAACTTGCACAATTGGTGGCTGACTAAATACTTTTTTGCCCCACTGTATTGTACATATTGGCTATATTACGCTATATTTTGTGTTCTCGTTGTGATATATTTAAATTATCAGATTGTCGGGATAAGAACACACCCAGTACCTGTGGTTGGAGCCCCTGGGAAGCCTGACATGGATTTGTCAGTTTTCTGCCTCTCTCAGGATTGGATGCTGTTTTGGCTTGTCATTTTACCTGGGGTGTGTTGCGCTCCTGTTTACTAATGATCCATTACATCTTAGCCTAGCCTACTATGCTATTTATTGTTATGCATACACTTGCGTATTTGTGGGCTATGAGTATAGCTTACGCAAGTTTGTTTATTGTGTTGCCATGACTACGGATCTTTTGTAAATTGGCTTGGCGGTACAGATGCCGCTTCTGTTCTGTTTTAATAGCAGAATATTACACTGATGATGCAATGTCTAAACTGTTGTTATATCCTGTATATTATGTATGCTGTTTTGACTTTCTTGGTTTGTTGTTTCTTTTTCATGTTTGATTACAGTGCCGTAATCCTGCGTTGCCCGAGATGGTGACATCATCCAGGGATGGCGTCCTACTCGGGAGAGCGTGTGTGATGCGGTACTGCTTATATATGGGAAGTTTGGTGTTGGGCTAAGATTGTTATCTTTATATGTCTGAGGAAGGGGTTAAACTCCCAGAAAACGTTCACATTTAGATTAAAATAATGTGTTAAAAATCCTGGTGATTGCACTCTTTTTTTGGATTATATATATATATATATATATATATATATATATATATATATATATATATATATATATATATATATATACTGTATATACACACACACTGTACATAACTAGTATAACCATAGCTAAGTTTACATTATGTTTATATTTACACATTTTTAAGATTTTTATTTTTTTTTGGAATTAACTAACAATGACAGAACTGAGAGAATACTTCCAAATGACAGATGGAGGGTGAGTGACAACTTTTCAGCTGGAAACAGAGAGGCAGAAAGTGGGGAAATAAAGACTTATGTTAAAAAGGACCACAAGACTTCCAAGTTACCTCCCCAGTTAGGAATTATTAAAAAATACTTATGATCATGGACAGACATTGGAGTCAAAAAATTTAAGTTTTTATATCAGAAAGATCTCAATATGGATCTGAGCTAACCACGACTGATGTCACTGGCAATTACTATAATACTGGTGGGATATGGCAGATCTGCTGGATGGCAATTACTGGAATTAATATCTAATTAAAAAAAAAAAGATGATTATGGAGGGGAGTAAGACACACAGTGATGTAAGCACATCTGAAGGAATTAGGAAAACTACTACAAAGCGACAGGTACAGGGAAGAAAATAAATGAAATATGAGAGAATTTTTTTTTTTTTTTAAATATACTTTAATTCCACTATTTCAAGCCAAGACTATACCAACCTCTGCTGGCTTTAGAATGGAAGCATCTTCCTCTGAGAAGCGCGCCGGGCGGGAGGAGTTAAAAATACAATCTAGCTACGCAAGTTGCGCAGTACTACGCAACATGTGTAGGGAGATTGTAATTTAAATCCTCCGTCGGTTTTCACTGATGTCCAGCCAGGCACTGTAGGGAGTTGCGGCACGACGTGGCTGACACCATCAGAGGAGATTAATTCCTGCTTGATGGTGTCACGGACCACCAACATCTTCTCGCAGACCACCGGTGGTTCACCCATCACTGGTTGGCGCCTGCTGCTCTAGACTGTCCTGAGAACATAAACACAAATCTTCCTCTTTAGGAGTGATAAATGAATGTTTAAATATAATTAATTGTGATTCTTGTTTATTGTTTGGGATAGCAATTTATATTATAACCACAGTTGATATTCTGTGTATTTTATAATTCTTTGTGAATTTAAAAAAAATGGCTATATTATGGTGTAACTATTGGATATTATCAAGTTTTGATTTTGTTTGAAGCCAAAGCAAGATATTCTTTGAGCATGGGAGGGGCACAGAGTTTTGTTTAAATAATACATTTGCAACACACTCTCAGTAGTATGTCTGTAGCATTCTGTGGCAGCAGCATTTGCAACTATGTGTAACATTGCTATAAACATTGTTGCAAACATCACTGCCTGATGATGCTTATTCTCTTGAGCTCATCTAGGATTACTCTTTAGCAAAGGATACACAGAAAACTAAGAAATATACATCTGATGTTTCATCCTATTCATTTAAGTTTTAATTTTGACTGTAGTAAAGAGGTGAAAAGTATATCTAAGTAAGATCAGAAGCAGCATTGCACTACTGGGAGCTAGCTGTACACATCTGGTAAGCCAATGACAAGAGGCATATGTCTGCAGCCACCTATCACCAGCTAGCTCCCAGTAGCTACCTAGGCTTGCTGTTCAATAAAGGATGAGGATAGAGAATTAAACCTATTTGATAATATACGTAAATTGGAGAGCCTTTAAAGGGACGGTAAACACCTTGGCCCCTAGTTATCAAGCCGTCAACCTCAAATACGCTAGAATTCCGCAGCGTATTTGTGGCGAGGCTGATTCGCCTTAGTTATCAAGCCCTAGACACCGGCAAAAGTAGAATCTTGTGATGTAAGCTTCGATCCGCTGGACTCAGTCCGACACAGATCGATGCTTACGTCACTCCAGATGTTCCGCACACAAGTGCGGCACAATCTGACTACTTTTGCTAGTTATCAAAAAACTAGCAGGTGCGCTCGGCACTTTTCCGGCCCCCCCCTACACCGCTGCCACTGTAATAAAATTATTAACCCCTAAACCTACCCCCTATACCGGCGCCCCCGGACCCCCCGCAACTCAATAAAGTTATTAACCCCTAAACCGCCGCTCCTAGACCCCACCGCAACTCTTATAAATATATTAACCCCTAAACCGCCGCTCCCGGACACCGGCGCCACCTACATTATACCTAGTAACCCCTATCCTGCCCCCCCTATACCGCCGCCACCTATAATAAAGTTATTAACCCCTATCCTGCGGATCCCGGACCTTGCCGCAACTAAATAGTTTAACCCCTAAACCGCTGCTCCCGGACCCCGCCGCAACCTATATTAAACTCATTAACCCCTAATCTGCCCCCCCTACACAGTCGCCACCTATAATAAATTTATTAACCCCTATCCTGCCCCCCCTACACCGCCGCCACTGTAATAAAATTATTAACCCCTAAACCTAAGTCTAACACTAACCCTAACACCCCCCTAACTTAAATATTAATTAAATAAATCTAAATAATATTTCTCTTATTAAATAAATTAATCCTATTTAAAACTAAATACTTACCTTTAAAATAAACCCTAATAAAGCTACAATCTAAATAATAATTATATTGTAGCTATTTTAGAATTTATTTTTATTTTACAGGCAACTTTCAATTTATTTTAACTAGGTACAATAGCTATTAAATAGTTATTAACTATTTAATAGCTACCTAGCTAAAATAAAGAGAAATTTACCTGTAAAATAAAAACTGACCTAAGTTACAATTACACCTAACACTACACTATACTTTAATAAATTATTCCTATTTAAAACTAAATACTTACCTGTAAAATAAACCCTAAGATAGCTACAATATAAATAATAATTATATTGTAGCTATTTTAGGATTTATATTTATTTTACAGGTAACTTTGTATTTATTTTAGCTAGTTAGAATAGTTATTAAATAGTTATTAACTATTTAATAACTACCTAGCTAAAAGAAATACAAAATTACCTGTAAAATAAATCCTAACCTAAGTTACAATTAAACCTAACACTACACTATCATTAAATTAATTAAATAAATTACCTACAAATAACTACAATTAAATTAAATAAACTAACTAAAGTACAAAAAATAAAAAAAGCTTAGTTACAAAAAATAAAAAAAAATAAGTTACAAACATTTAAAAAATATTACAACAATTTTAAGCTACTTACACCTAATCTAAGCCCCCTAATAAAATAACAAAGCCCCCAAAATAAAAAAATGCCCTACCCTATTCTAAATTAAAAAGTTACCAGCTCTTTTACCTTACCAGCCCTTAAAAGGGCCTTTTGCGGGGCATGCCCCAAAGAATTCTGCTCTTTTGCCTGTAAAATAAAAATACAACCCCCCAACATTAAAACCCACCACCCACATACCCCTAATCTAACCCAAACCCCCCTTAAATAAACCTAACACTACCCCCCTGAAGATCATCCTACCTTGAGTCGTCTTCAGCCAGCCGACCACCGATGGAACCGAAGAGGAGATCCGGAGCGGCAGAAGTCATCATCCAAGGGGCGCTGAAGAAGTCTTCCATCCGATGAAGTCATCATCCAGGCGACGCTGAAGAGGTCTTCCATCCGATAGAAGTCTTCATCCAGGCGGCGTCTTCAATCTTCATCCATGCGGAGCCATCTTCAGACGAGCCGACGCGGAGCCATCCTCTTCTTCCCGACGACTGACGAATGGATATTCCTTTAAGGGACGTCATCCAAGATTTTGTTCCGATCAGCCAATAGAATGCGAGCTCAATCTGATTGGCTGATTGGATCAGCCAATCGGATTGAACTTTAATCTGATTGGCTGATTCAATCAGCCAATCAGATTTTTCCTACCTTAATTCCGATTGGCTGATAGCATCCTATCAGCCAATCGGAATTGAAGGGACGCCATCTTGGATGACGTCCCTTAAAGGAATATCCATTCGTCGTTAGTCGTCGGGAAGAAGAGGATGGCTCCGCGTCGACTCGTCTGAAGATGGCTCCGCTCTGGATGGCTGAAGATTGAAGACGCCGCCTGGATGAAGACTTCTATCGGATGGAAGACCTCTTCAGCGCCGCCTGGATGATGACTTCATCGGATGGAAGACTTCTTCAGCGCCCCTTGGATGATGACTTCTGCCGCTCCGGATCTCCTCTTCGGTTCGATCGGTGGTCGGCTGGCTGAAGACGACTCAAGGTAGGATGATCTTCAGGGGGGTAGTGTTAGGTTTATTTAAGGGGGGTTTGGGTTAGATTAGGGGTATGTGGGTGGTGGGTTTGAATGTTGGGGGGGTTTGTATTTTTATTTTACAGGCAAAAGAGCAGAATTATTTGGGGCATGCCCCACAAAAGGCCCTTTTAAGGGCTGGTAAGGTAAAAGAGCTGGTAACTTTTTAATTTAGAATAGGGTAGGGCATTTTTTTATTTTGGGGGCTTTGTTATTTTATTAGGGGGCTTAGATTAGGTGTAAGTAGCTTAAAATTGTTGTAATATTTTTTAAATGTTTAACTTATTTTTTTTTATTTTTTGTAACTTAGCTTTTTTATTTTATGTACTTTTGTTAGTTTATTTAATTTAATTTAATTGTAGTTATTTGTAGGTCATTTATTTAATTAATTTAATGATAATGTAGTGTTAGGTTTAATTGTAACTTAGGTTAGGATTTATTTTACAGGTAATTTTGTATTTCTTTTTGCTAGGTAGTTATTAAATAGTTAATAACTATTTAATAACTATTCTAACTAGCTAAAATAAATACAAAGTTACCTGTAAAATAAATATAAATCCTAAAATAGCTACAATGTAATTATTAATTATATTGTAGCTATCTTAGGGTTTATTTTACAGGTAAGTATTTAGTTTTAAATAGGAATAATTTATTAAAGTATAGTGTAGTGTTAGGTGTAATTGTAACTTAGGTCAGTTTTTATTTTACAGGTAAATTTCTCTTTATTTTAGCTAGGTAGCTATTAAATAGTTAATAACTATTTAATAGCTATTGTACCTAGTTAAAATAATTTGAAATTTGCCTGTAAAATAAAAATAAATCCTAAAATAGCTACAATATAATTATTCATTATATTGTAGCTATATTAGGGTTTATTTTAAATGTAAGTATTTAGTTTTAAATAGGATTAATTTATTTAATAAGAGAAATATTATTTAGATTTATTTAATTAATATTTAAGTTAGGGGGATGTTAGGGTTAGTGTTAGACTTAGGTTTAGGGGTTAATAATTTTATTACAGTGGCGGCGGTGTAGGGGGGGCAGGATAGGGGTTAATAAATTTATTATAGGTGGCGACGGTGTAGGGGGGGCAGATTAGGGGTTAATAAGTTTTAATATAGGTTGCGGCGGGGTCCGGGAGCGGCGGTTTAGGGGTTAAACTATTTATTTAGTTGCGGCAAGGTCCGGGATCCGCAGGATAGGGGTTAATAACTTTATTATATGTGGCGGCGGTATAGGGGGGGCAGGATAGGGGTTACTAGGTATAATATAGGTGGCGTCGGTGTCCGGGAGCGGCGGTTTAGGGGTTAATATATTTATAAGTGTTGCGGCGGGGTCTAGGAGCGACGGTTTAGGGGTTAATAACTTTATTGAGTTGCCGGGGGTGCCGGTATAGGGGGTAGAACAGTGTAGTTAGTGTGGGTGCTTAGTGACAGGGGTATCAATAAAGCTGTCAAACAGCCAAAGAGCAGCGAGATCGGATGAGTGATAACTCTCACAGTCCGCTGCTCATCGCCCCGTACTTGGTGCGCGGCTTTTTGACAGCTTTTTTGATAACTTAGGCGAAATTTTGAAGGTCCGCGGCGGCGATGGTAGGCGAGCTTAGGCGGACGTATTGGACCGGCGAAGGCAGGTAAAGTAGACGGCTTGATAACTACCCCCCCTTGTCTTTTCATTGTGTTATTATAAGTTATTTGTATAGCGTCAATAAATTCTGCAGCATTAAGTGTTGTTATAGAATTACATGTCAGCCAAGTCTTAACGTTTTTAAAACAAATGAACATCCTTTTACTGCAATTATTTTTCAATAACCAAATTTCACCCACTGTTTGCCTTATTTGGAGGAGACAATATGTGCTTTAACCCACAGATAGCAAAGCTAGCCACTGTCATAAAGTATAGTAAAATGCATTGTTTTGCATTTGTTATCTGATAAAACCAATTAGGGACATTTATGTAGCAGAGTTGGCCTTGAGAAGTCAGCAGGGTGCATTTCAAGTTCTGAAAAGTCAAATTACATGAATAGTGGTAAAATAAATAATGAAAATATATTGCTTCAGTTGTTTCATTACACATAAGTAAACAGTATATATACAAATCTCAAGGTGTTCACTGTCCCTTTAATCTTAAGATTTTTACTTTACTGTCCCTTTAATATGTGTATTGACCAGTGCTAGTAGTTCTGTGTAGGTCAGCAGTTGAGATATTTATATGAAACGGGTCACTTTTTGCTTGTGATGATGAACAGTTAACGTTTGGTATTTTCTCTTCCACTAGGCAGAGATGGAGAGAGCACTGTTGCAGGGGGAACAGGAGGCGGAGTTATCTCAGCTCCAGCAGGAACAGAGAATGATACAACAACTTCAGGACAGTTTGGCCACACTAGAGAAAGACATCCAGAAGGAAAAAGACAAGGTATGAGAACTGTCACGGTCCTTACACACTTTTCTTCCTTCTGTCACTCCATTTTTCTCACTTATTCTTTTCAGAAAGGCGTTTTAAGTATGAGGAATAAAATATTTTACTTCCAGAGAGGCCTGCAAACAACCCCCCCTCATTTTACAAGTAAACTAGATGATCCCACTATCTCTGGCTCCACCCCTCCTATCTACTGTCCCCTGTACCCTATTTAAACTTGATCTCGGAGTGGGTGGGTCGTGATACGCATCCAGGTGGCTCACTAACCAATGGAGATTCTAATGAGCTGCAAACAGTGATGGTGCTTGGTAATAATAGTATTAGTTGTGAGGAAAATTATCTAGGGAAGTGCTAGATGGACCAATAGGATTAGTTCTGAGGATAATTCTCTAGGGAACTGCTAGTTGGACCAATAGGATTAGTTGTAATGAGAATTCTCTAGGGAAGTGTTAGATGGACCAATAGCATCAGTTGTGAGGAGAATTCTCTAGGGAAGTGCTAGTTGGACCAATAGGATTAGTTGTGAGGAGAATTATCTAATGAAGTGCTAGATGGACCAATAGGATCAGTTGTGAGGAGAATTCTCTAGGGAAGTGCTAGATAGACCAATAGGATCAGTTGTTAGGAGAATTCTCTAGGGAAGTGCTAGATGGACCAATAGGATTAGTTGTGAGGAGAATTCTCTAGCGAAGTGCTAGATGGACCAATAGGATTAGTTGTGAGGAGAATTCTCTAGAAAAACGTTAGATGGACCATTAGGATTAGTTGTGAGGAGAATTCTAGGGAAGTGCCAGATGCACCAATAGGATTAGTCATAAGTATAATTATTTAGAGCAGGAGTTCTAGGTAGAAGTAAAATGAAGAAAGGAGGAGATTTATGATGAAATATGAGTTATAAGGACAGATGAGAAGCAATGATAGAGGCTAGAGGTTTTTATGTGAAGCAATACAATATGTTATATGAAGGGTTACAAAAAGGAATGGTGTATAGAGAGAGCTTATATGTAGTTATAGGAGGGTTACACAGAGCAATAGGAGGGGTTAGAGGGAGAGGTTATATGGTGCAATAGGAGGAGTTAGAGGGAGAGGTTATGTGGTGCAATAAAAGGAGTTAGAGGGAGAGGTAGGAGGAGTTAAAGGGGAAGGTTATATGGTGCAATAGGAGGAGTTAGAGGGAGAGGTTATATGGTGCAATAGGAGGAGTTAGAGGGAGAGGTTATATTGTGCAATAGAAGGAGCTAGAGGGAGAGGTAGGAGCAGTTAGAGGGGATGGTTATATGGTGCAATAAGATGAGTTAGAGGGAGAGGTTATGTGGTGCAATAAGAGGAATTAAGGGAGAGGTTATGTTGTGCAATAGGAGGAATTAGAGGGAGAGGTTATGTTGTGCAATAGGAGGAGCTAGAGGGAGAGCTTATATGGTGCAATGGAGAGGTTTTATGGTGCAATAGGAGGAGTCAGAGGGAGAGGTTATATGGTGCAATAGGAGGACTCAGGGAGAGGTTATATGGTGCAATAAGAGGAGTTAGAGGGAGAGGTTATGTTGTGCAATAGGAGGACTCAGGGAGAGGTTATATGGTGCAATGGAGAGGTTTTATGGTGCAATAGGAGGAGTTAGAAGAAGAGGTTATGTTGTGCAATAGGAGGAGCTAGAGGGAGAGGTTATATGGTGCAATAGGAGTAGTCAGAGGAGGTTATATGGTGCAATAGGAGGAGTTACAGGGAGAGGTTATATGGTGCAATAGGAGGAGTTAGAGGGAGAGGTTATATGGTACAATAGGAGGGATTAGAGAGGTTATATGGTACAATAGGAGGGGTTAGAGAGGTTATATGGTACAATATGAGGGGTTAGAGAGGTTATATGGTGAAATAGGAGGGGTTAGAGAGGTTATATGGTACAATAGGAGGGGTTAGAGAGGTTATATGGTACAGTAGGGGGGGTTAGAGAGGTTATATGGTGCAATAGGAGGGGTTAGAGAGGTTATATGGTACAATAGGAGGGGTTAGAGGATTATATGGTACAATAGGAGGGGTTAGAGAGGTTATATGGTACAGTAGGAGGGGTTAGAGAGGTTATATGGTACAGTAGGAGGGGTTAGAGAGGTTATATGGTACAATAGGAGGGGTTAGAGAGGTTATATGGTACAATAGGAGGGGTTAGAGAGGTTATATGGTGAAATAGGAGGGGTTAGAGAGGTTATATGGTACAATAGGAGGGGTTAGAGAGGTTATATGGTACAGTAGGAGGGGTTAGAGAGGTTATATGGTACAATAGGAGGGATTAGAGAGGTTATATGGTACAGTAGGAGGGGTTAGAGAGGTTATATGGTACAATAGGAGGGATTAGAGAGGTTATATGGTGCAATAGGAGGGGTTAGAGAGGTTATATGGTACAATAGGAGGGGTTAGAGAGGTTATATGGTACAATAGGAGGGGTTAGAGAGGTTATATGGTACAGTAGGAGGGGTTAGAGAGGTTATATGGTACAATAGGAGGGATTAGAGAGGTTATATGGTGCAATAGGAGGGGTTAGAGAGGTTATATGGTACAATAGGAGGGGTTAGAGAGGTTATATGGTGCAATAGGAGGGGTTAGAGAGGTTATATGGTACAATAGGAGGGATTAGAGAGGTTATATGGTGCAATAGGAGGGGTTAGAGAGGTTATATGGTACAGTAGGAGGGGTTAGAGAGGTTATATGGTGCAATAGGAGGGGTTAGATAGGTTATATGGTACAGTAGGAGCTAGAGGGAGAGGTTGTGTTGTGCAATATGAGGGGTTAGAGGGAGAAGTTATATGGAGTATTAGGAGTTATAGGAGGGGTTAGAGAGGTTATATGGTGCAATAGAAGGGGTTAGAGAGGTTATATGGTACAATAGGAGGGGTTAGAGAGGTTATATGGTACAGTAGGAGGGGTTAGAGAGGTTATATGGTGCAATAGGAGGGGTTAGATAGGTTATATGGTACAGTAGGAGCTAGAGAGAGAGGTTATATGGAGCAATAGGAGGCGTTAGAGGGAGAAGGTTTTTGTAAAATCCCTAAGTTATATGAAGGTCAAGGTTTATTTGGCATAAAGGATGAGAATTAGGGCACGATTCTCTAAAGGTCGCTCATTGTTTGAGATTCCATAAAGATATTCATTTTGTTTGTCAAATGTTCTGTTAAGATTTTTTTGGGGCACACACTATCCGCACTGTCGTATTCGCTTTACTTTTAAACACTAGAGATCCTTTTAAGATTTTTGTTGTAAATCTTATATCTAGAAATAACACAATGTTTGTAAGTATTCATTTTTGTTTAGAAATGGATTATCTCAATGTAAAAAGGAACATATAGTGAATAAATATGCTGTGTATTGTGGTTGTTAACTGTATTCGCAGTCAGTTAACATTTGTGGGTGAAAAACAGTAGTGCTTTCTATAATCCTATATTATAAAAGGCCAAGTGTGTTTGTCTGAAGCCGTCATGCGCAGTAGAGACTGCGCACGGACAAACACACCTGGCCTTCAGCTGCAGAGTAGTGCGCACTGCGGAAGCTGTCTGGTGGGGGCGTGACCGGCGTCGGGCGTGCCGTGATGGGGGCGTGACCAGCGGGTGTGGCGAGGGGCGTGGCCGGCGGGCATGGTGAGGGGTGTGACCTCGCGGGAGGGGCGTGGCCGGCGGGAGAGAACAAAACAGAGGAAGGAAGGAAAGAAAAAAAGAGCAAGCATAGAGAGGGGGGAAGAGCAAAAGATGGAGAGAGAGCGCAAGAGAGTGGGAGAGAAAGAGGGGGAGAGAGAGGGGGGAGATAGAGCTCAAAAGAGAGGGGGAGAGAGAGAGATCTCAAAAGAGAGGGGGAGAGAGAGAGATCTCAAAAGAGAGGGGGAGAGAGAGCGCACAAAAGAGGGGGGAGAGAGAGCGCAAAAGAGAGGGGGAGAGAGAGCGCAAAAGAGAGGGGGAGAGAGCGCAAAAGAAAGGGGGTAGAGTTTAAAAGAGAGCGCAAAGGAGGGGGAGACAGAGTGCAAAAGAGGGAGAGAGAGAGCAAAAGAGGGAGAGAGAGAGCGCAAAAGAGAGGGGGAGAGAGCAAAAAAGAGGGGGAGAGAGCACAAAAAAGAGGGGGAGAGAGCGCAAGGGGGAGAAAGCACAAAAGAGAGAGAGCACAAAAGAGAGGGGGAGAGAGCGCAAAAAAGAGGGGGAGAGAGCGCAAAAAAGAGGGGGGAGAGAGCGCAAAAAGGAGGGGGGAGAGAGCGCAAAAGAGTGGGGGGAGAGAGAGCTCAAAAGAGAGGGGGGGAGAGAGTGCACAAAAGAGTGGGAGAGAGAGTGCAAAAGAGGGGAAGAGAGAGTGCAAAAGAGAGGGGAAGAGAGAGCAAAAGAGAGGGGAAGAGAGAGTAAAAGAGAGGGGGGAGAGAGAGGGGGGGAGAGAGAGGGGGGGAGAGAGAGAGCGCAAAAGAGGGGGAGAGAGCAAAATAGGGGAGAGAGAGAGCAAGAGGGGGGAGAGAGCAGATGAGGGGGGGAAGAGAGAGAGCGAGCAAAAGAGGTGGGAGAGAGAGAGCAAAAGAGGTGGGAGAGAGAAAGCAAAAGAGGGGGGAGAGAGAGCACAAGAGGGGAGAGAGAGAGAGCAAAAGAGGGGGGAGAGTGCAAAATAAGGGGGAGAGAGAGAACTCAAAAGAGAGGGGGGAGAGAGAGGGGAGCAAGGGTTGGAACCGCGGTACCTAAAAAATTGGCCCGTGTACACGGGCTTTAGGACTAGTAATATTTATATAACACATAGTCTTTGTTAATAAAGAGATACCTAGGAAGGCATCTCGAGCACTATATGGCAATAAATAGTGCTGCCATCTAGTGCTTTTAGAAATTGTTAGCATTCTTGCAAAACTGCTGCCATATAGTGCTCCAGAAATGGGCCGGCTTCTAAACATATAAGTCCCAGCTTCTCAACAAAAGATACCAAGAGAATGAAGAAAAATTGATAATATAAGTCAATTAAAAAGTTTTTTAAAATCACATGCTCTATCTGAATCATGAAAGAAAAAATGTGGGATTCATATCCCTTTAAACATAATATGATTCCAGATTCATACACCTTATTGTTTGTCTTGCCCCTCTTTCATTAGCAAGATACAGTTTTCTCTTTATATTACTATATACATTTACATTGTAATATATTATTTTCCCTATTGTGACTCCTAAAACCATTTTAAATAACAAATTTGCCTTTTATATCATCATAAAAAGTACAAAATAAATATCTGGACTGTGCGCACTGTGGGGTGACATTCGCTGTCAGTCGGGAACAAGACCATACTGTACGGTGCAAAGCGCCTTTATGTTGAGAAAGAGTCCAATGCTTTTAGAATTAAGTCAGATAAAATTTTTTTAACATCTGTGAAACCGATTTGATAAAATCATGCTGCACAAACAAACTTTTGAGAATCGGACCCTTAGGAAGATAATATATGGCTTAAAGGGATATGAAACCCATTTTTTTTGTTTCATGATTCAGATAGAGCATGCAATTTAAAGCAACTTTCTAACTTATGCCTATTATAACATTTTCTTCGTTCTCTTGGTATCTTTATTTAAAAAGCAGGAATGTAATCTTAGGAGCCTCCCATTTTTGGTTCAGCACCTTGAGTACCACTTGCTGATTGGTGGCTACATTTAGAGCTACCCAGGTGCTGAATACAAAAATGGGCCGGCTCCTAAGCTTACATGCCTCCTTTTCAAATAAAGATACCAAAGAACAAAGAAAATTTGGTAATAGGCGTAAATTAGAAAGTTGTTTAAAATTGCATGCTCTATCTGAATCGTGAAAGAAAAAAAAATTGTGTTTCATATCACTTTAAATTAAACTGGAACAATTGTTATGTGATACGCTGTTTTTATTGAGAAGAATGAATTCATCTGATGGTCACTTGTTTGATTGGAAATATCAGATGTGTGTTTATTTCCTGAATATCACACAAACATTTAGATTCTCATTGGCTCCTTTTGGGTTCTTTCTGGTTTAGATGTTTTGGTTTTGTATTTACTGTGAACTCCTCCTTTGGCATTTAAAGGGTTAAAACGATCCCTTTTTGATATTAACCTTCAACTCTAACGACACTAACAGTCTGCCCTTCCCTCTTTGCATGCAGAAAACGGAATGGACGTGTGATAGAATGAAACTGCATTTATAGTGAATGAGCTTTGCTATATAAGGATAAAAAGTATCTATACACCAATATAGAACACATTGAACTGTATAATGATACTGAATGTCTAAACACTGATATTGAGCATGCTGCACTATATTATCATAGGACACTGGATTAACTAAAATTTGTTTCCAATAACTGCTATTCTAAAGCGCCTGTCCTATAAGATATGGAGATATCTGAGCAGTAGTGTATAGGATGTACAAAATAACATATGCATTATAGAACAGAGAGGATATTCAACACAATCCTGTATATAATTAAGCCGAGTTCCTACACACTATATACAGTGTTAATGAACGCTCTACACCAGGGGTTTTCAAACCTGTCCCCAGGCCTCCCTAACAGGATAATAAACGTTCTTTACTTTAATATGTTACGTATTTCTAAAACAAGAGCATTCTACACAATACGGATGTAGAGTACCTGCATACACTGTATATTCATTCTGTGTACCTATACACTTATAATGGAGGCACGCTGAGCACTAATAATAAACATTCTGCACTTTAATATTTTCACTGAGTGTCTATAAAGTGATAATAAATATAATTTAGTATACAATGCATTATATCTTCATACTGAGTATTTCCACACTGATAATGAAGGCTCTTCACTACATAATATTTATACACATATAATAAAGCATCCTGCACAATATAATGACTGATATCTGTACTCTGATAATGAAGGCACTGAGCATACACTGATGATGAACAACTGATAGTGTAGGTACAGTGCTGTTTTGTAATAATGTGGTGCTTTGTATCTCTACACAGTATTTACATGTGTTTCAGGCCCCTCTGGCAGTCGGGTATTGCTGGCTTCCCTGCCAGAGACACATTTAGTGTCCTCCCACTACTTTTTGTGTTGCCTTGTTGCTCTTCGTTTTTCTGAAATCTCCCTCCCTCTCTCTGTCTCTCCTGGTTTTTCTGTCCTTATCTGTCTCTTTTCCTCTAATCTGATTTTTCAGTCTGTGAATGTCTGTCTTTTTCTCTCTGTCCCTCTTTTGCTGTCCTCTTATTTTTTGGTGACTCTCTGTCGTCCTCTCTTCAGTCTATTTCTCAGTCTCTTTTCTCTCTCTCTTTTCTCTCTCTTCTCTCTCTCTATCTCTCTTTTTGCTCCCTCTCTCTATCTGTTTTTTTTGGTCCCTCTCTCTATCTCTCTCTCTCTCTCTCTCTCTCTCTCTCTCTCTCTCTCTCTCTCTCTCTCTCTCCCCTTTATTTTTCTATGCCTTTCTATCTTTTTCTGTCTCCCTATCCTCAAACTCTCTTCTCTCCCCGGCTCTGCATGGCTGAGGTTTCAGTGCTGTGTCTTGTTCCCTGTTTTGTCTTTTGGATGCTCCCTCCGGGATTCAGGCAAGGGAGAAGCTGGAGCAGCAGAGGATGGAAATACAGAGTGTTCAGCTATCTCACCGTGACCTGCAGAGGCAACTCCATAACTGCCCGGAGGCTCTGCGGGAGCAGGTGCAGGCCCAGCTTAAACGGGTCAGTGTGCCACCAGCAGGCACAGAAGCATGGACAACTGCCTGACAGACACTCCCCTTCCCCTACTGTAACAAACATACTCATCTCTTCCCCATCATCTTATACACTTCATACCCTCTGGCTTGCCCCTCGTGATCTATCAACAACACACAGATAAATGTACACACACAAACACAACTCGCCTTATTGTGTATGGGCTCTTCAGATGCAAAGTTTTGTTGACTGGTTAACCCTTTCCCCTAACAACCACTAACCTTTTGGCCACACAACCTGTGCCTTTTGTGTGCGTGTAATTGGTTGTTTGCATTCTGCACATCTATAGTTTTATTTCTTTTGTGCATCTCTTTTGTCGTGTCCATTTGTACGCTTGTTATACCCAAGTGTCACACTCTTTGGCTTTTGTTTCTGTGGTAAATCCATTCATCCCAGTGACTGTGTCCTCGGGGCACCCCTGGATCCTAGTGCTGTTAGCGGGGGGATTCCCTTTGGTCTGTTCGGTGTTACTTGGTGGTTATATTATTATTTTTGGTTCTCTGTGATATGGGTTTAATTCTCACTGTGGCTTTGTGTATCTCTGTGCATTTTATGGGTCTTTGCTTTTTCAGAGCTTGTGTTTTCTCCTGTTTTATTTGTTTTTTATTGGGTGTCTCTTTTTTTGTGGCTTTTTGTTCTGTGCTTTTCATTTGTTCACCGTGTCTGACACTATTGTGGCTTTATTCAGGAATCTGAACATTTAGAGTCTCAGATGAAACTATTTGAGGATTTAGAATTTCAGCAACTTGAGAAGGAAAGTCGCCTTGAAGAGGAGAGAGATACAACTAGTCACCAACTGCTGCAGAGCAAGGGAGACTTCCAGAGGAGCATGGGACACAGGAAGGTGAGAAGAGAGTGCTAGAGAAGCATAGCACACAGGGGGAAAGGGGGAATCCGCCAGAGGAGCCTACCAACAGTAGTGCGAGTAGGAACCTGCCAGAGATGTGTAGCACACAGAAGGGAAAGGGGGAATCTACCAGAGGAACCTACCAACAGTAGTGCGAGTAGGAACCTGCCAGAGATGTGTAGCACACAGAAGGGAAAGGGGGAATCTACCAGAGGAGCTTACCAACAGTAGTGCGAGTAGGAACCTGCCAGAGATGTGTAGCACACAGAAGGGAAAGGGGGAATCTACCAGAGGAGCTTACCAACAGTAGTGCGAGTAGGAACCTGCCAGAGATGTGTAGCACACAGGGGGAAAGGGGGAATCCGCCAGAGGAGCCTACCTACAGTAGTAAGAGTAGGAACCTGCCAGAGATGTGTAGCACACAGGGGGAAAGGGGGAATCTACCAGAGGAGTCTACCAACAGTAGTGCGAGTAGGAACCTGCCAGAGATGTGTAGCACACATAGGGGAAAGGGGGAATCCGCCAGAGGAGCCTACCAACAATAGTGCGAGTAGGAACCTGCCAGAGATGTGTAGCACACAGGGGGGAAAGGGGGAATCTACCAGAGGAGCCTACCAACAGTAGTGCGAGTAGGAACCTGCCAGAGATGTGTAGCACACAGGGGGGAAAGGGGGAATCTACCAGAGGAGCCTACCAACAGTAGTGTGAGTAGGAACCTGCCAGAGATGTGTAGCACACAGGGAGGAAAGGGGGAATCTACCAGAGGAGACTACCACACAGGAGAGTGAGTAGGAACCTGCCAGAGATGTGTAGCACACAAAGGGGGAAACACAGAGGAATGGGAGGCAGAGACTGCCAGAGGAGCATAGCATATAGGAAGGTGGGGGGGTTACTGCCAGAGCAACATAGCACACAGGAAGGATGACATGGAGACTACTAGTGGGGCATACCATGCAGAAGTATGTGTGGGGGGAGTGCCAGAGCAGCTTGGCATGGAGAAAGTTGAGGGAATAGGGTGAATACTGAAGCTGAAGAGGTGAGCAGCAAGTTGGGAGGAAGTGTGCCAGATGATTGTGGTATGAGGGAAGGTGGGTGGCAGAGAGGCATGTCATACACATAGGCTAAGGGGGTGGGGAATGCGGGTTAAGTTTATTAGATAACATATGAGCAGTAATACAGAATAATGATGTGCTTGTCTCCCTATAACAGGAACGCCTGGCTGCCCTGGAGCAACAAGCTGACCAGATCCGACAACAGGCCGTACAGGAAGCAGAGCGGCTCGGGCAGGAGAGGAGCGCTGCTCTAATGCAGCTACACAAGGTAGCAGACTGATGCAGTGCATAATGTATAGGCAGCTACTATAGACCTATGTATGTGTAACGTTACATACTTCATAGCCAGGGCAATATACACATGATAGTGTACAGGTGTGTACAGAAATATAATCCATAACAAAGGAAACGCTGCACATGCAGAAATGGCAGACGTACATATGCTCATGTGATTCTGATGCTTGCAGGAGAAGGAAAAGCTAGTTCAGCTGGATAGGCGATACCAAATATTGACTGGAAGGCGGGGATTTTCCTCAGGATCAGCTGCACTCAGAGAGGTGAGTACTCTGGGCCCCGTTGCCAGACATCACTTACTGACACCTCACACCATATAGTCTTGCACTGGCACATTAAATTATAGCCATACCATCACTCAGTATTGTTCTGTGCCATATGTCTGGGCACTACAAGTAAACAATAAGAATACTTGTACCTATGTCCCAGCCGCCCTTTTACCCATTGTCTTCTGAATCCCTGTTCTTGGCATCTTCTAACTACATTTAAAACTGGAACTTCTCTTTGTGTTGCGTCCTGGCCCAGCTTTATTATGACTTGTGCCCCGTTATACCTCATATCATCTAAGCCATGCCCTATCTGTGCCAGCATTCACCATAGCCAACAGTCCATTCTAAGTAACGGTTTAACAAATTAGAGGTGGATGAGAGAGGCCGGGAGAGGTTATGGGCAGGCTTTTTACTAACCACTGACCAGCATGTGCCCACGTTACACTCTGCACAGGATGCTCTGCACATCTCTGAGTCTGCTGAATGCTTGTCTGGTCGTCGTGATGCTGCTTACACCCCTGCATCCCCCTTCTGCTCTCGCACTGCAACCTGGATGCAAGAGGTAAAGTCTCCCATAAGCACTTGCTGTACCTGTGTGCTCTGTGTGTGTCTGTGCTGTTTGCCCTACTGGCTGCAGCATGAGTTGTAATTAATCTCACACTTGTCTCCTCCCTTCCTTTTTCCTTCTTCTTCCTTACCCTCATTGTATATCTTTATTTCTTCACTTGTTTTCCTTTTTTCCTCTTCTTCAACTATTTTCCCTCCCTTGTTTGCACGTTCTCTCTCTCTTATCTTTTACTTTCTGCTTCTTGTGCTCTCCACTCTTTCTCTCTGTCCGTTTTCTCTGTTCTGCCCTGTCCATCCCTTCTAGGAGTACCTGTGCCTCTCTGATGTTCTACGCTTGTACAGCTCTCATCCTCCCGCTCATCCCCCAACCTCTCTCACAGGGCCCACAGCTGATATAGAGGTATTTTCCCCAGTATTCTTGTGTGAATAGGAAGGAGTCACAGGAAGCTGTCAGTCATCTACTAAATCATTTTCTTTCTCATTAGACATTTCATTGAGCAAACAAAATTGTACGTTTATAAAACTCTTAAACTTTTTCATGGCCTAAAATACTTTGTGATTCTAATGATCACTGTTTATAAAATTGATAATGTAATGTTTTTTTGGATTTCCGCATTCATTCATACTCTGTGTTTTGCTGTCTTTTTTATAGTTTTACTAATAATTTAGTAGTTAATAGTTTTACTAATATTTGCAGTGCTTATGTTAAAGGAGCGCTAAATACATTAGAATTACATAATCAACAAACACACAACAATAAGGCCATGCAATAGCACTTTCTTTGAATTTGAAATGAGCAGTAGAATATTAAAGTTAATCCAATTTTCCCTACACCTGTATCATGTGACATTCATCAGCCAATCACAGAATGCATATATGCGTTTATATTATGCACTTTAGCACATGCTTAGTAGTAGCTGGAGCCTTAGAAAGTGAGCATATTAATGAATGTGGACTTTTTGATATTGAAGGTATATTAGAGGTTTTTTTTAAATGACATGCTCTGTCTAAATCTTGAAACTTTAATTTTGACTTTAGTGGCCCTTTAAAGGTAATGTTTGCACTATTTAGGCTCTGACTCTGTGTTTAAACCCCCCAAAAAGATAAAGCACATAGTTAAAGGTTTTACACTGAGCCACAAGCACTGCAGTTGCCAAGCTGAACACAGCCTGCGATTGGTGGGATAGTGCAATTGCTGCTGATTGGTTCACCAGCTGTATTCCTGCTTTGGACCAGCAGTTCTATGTGGCTCCTAAATGGGACTTAAAGGGACACTAACTACATTTTATAAGCATATATTGGGGTTATTCCTCACATTCCTCTATCATTGCATTCCAGTGTTGACATGTTTGCACATGTGCAGCAACTCTCCTTTAGAGTAAAGCCCAAGTTCCAAAATGGCGGCATCCATAATTTGTTGAAGGTCCACAAAATGTGTTTAGCCTCCCTTTTAATTTTTGCATTATTGGTGCTCCAGTTCTATGTGTTTAACACCCTCAAAAGGGTTAAACACATAGAACTGGAGCGCCCATAATGCAAAAATTGCATGCTCTAACCAATTAGTTTTGCTCTTGATTGCCTCTTTAAAGTATTTTTTTATTTGTACTATAGTAGATATTATCTATCAACCCGTGTCTTGCCTGGGTTGGGTTTCTGATGTTTCTGTCATTTCATTGGCTGTCTCCTCCAGTACATCACTTTAGATCAGCTTCATGACATGCTGGAAAACATGCCGGCAGCTTCCACGCCATATGCTTTGCCAGTCGCTGGCACCGGTGTGGTTTCTGCCTCTTGCACTTCTGAGGATCCTGCTCAACTCTCCTCATCCTCATCTTTTTCCTCTCCCTCCCTTTCTCCGGAGGTTCGTTCTCTACATCTTTCACTGATTTGTTTTATTTATCTTTGCTTTAACCTTTTTATGTGTTGGTTTTTAAATCTAATTTTTCTATTGCTTTTAGCTGTAATTTTTTTTCTCTTAAGGGGACATTGAAGTCATGGTTTACTTGTGCATAGTATATAGAAGCATTTAAAGGGACATGAAACCATTTTTTTTTCTTTAATGGTTCAGATAGAGAATACAATTTTTTTAAAAGTTACCAATTTACATCTATTATCAAATTAGCCTAGTTCTGATGTTGTTCTTGGTTGAAGAGATCTCTAGATAGGTAGCGTGCACGTGACAGGATATAGTGCTGCCATCTAGTGCTCTTGCTAATGTATAACATTGCAGTACTGTATGGCAGCAGACACGTGCATGTCCTGAACTTTCCTTCCTGCTCTTTAACAAAGGATAACAAGAAAATGAAGAATATTTGATAATAAAAGTACATTGGAATGTTGTTAAAAACTGTATGTTCTATCTGAATCATAAAAGAAAAAAAATGTGGGTTTTATGTCCCTTTAAACACTGCATTGCAAAAGATCTAAATACAATCTAAAGGTTTTTTAAGCATTAAAAACTTTAATATCTGCCCCAAATAGCCATACCAAAGGATATGAGATAAACATACTGAAGAGATTTTCTAGAGTTATGTTCCTGCACTGCAAAACAATGCAGGAACATAACTCTAGAAAATATCTTCAGTATGTTTATCTCATATCCTTTGGTATGGCTATTTGGGGCAGATATAAATCACTGTTCATAGCATATTGTAGGGTTAGAGTAGTGAAACCTCCATTTCTAGAAAAAGTGTCCAAAATAAATAATGAAAGTACAATGCATTATATATATATATATCTATAAGTCCAAAAAAGGTTTTGCACTACCAATCCACAACTTAGCAGCAGCCAGGGTGCATATGTCAAAAAGAGTATGCAAGGATCCAAAAAAGACAGCACTCACTGGACATTTAGAGTAAAAAATAGCTTTTAATAGTCCATAGTTAAAATTAGGAAAAAGGCATGACGTTTCGATCCTGTACTAGCATCTTTATTAAATGTCCCAAAAAGAGAAGACAAAAGTGATGTTTCAGTGATTTACAGATTTTAATAGGTTGATGGTTACAATGATGGGTAGTTGCACGCCCGGAATCTGCTGGTGTTTGTGGTATTTCGCTACTGTATGGTTCCGTTTTACAAAGCCAGGCAGAGGGTAGGATGCGAGTATGACAGCTGTCAAATTCAGCTGATCGTAAGTCACATGGTACGGAGCCGACCGGCAACACACGATGACATCATCAGTGCGACACCCATCATTGATCCACACACACACAGTGTTTAGCATTCACATCACACAAGTGTGCAGCTTGTTAGTGAAATAAGCTGTGTATATAAGGGGTCTAAGAGGGAAACTCTTTAGGTAAGATATTTGCATTGACAAAGAGGCCAGTTAGGTTTCGAAACATTAGCTGTTTTTAAATATGGCTATTAAATGCTAAGTTTTATTACATAAGACCAATGAGTGCTGACTTCTGTACTATATATATATATATATATATATATATATATATATATATATATATATATATATATATATATATATACTGTGTGTGTATATATATATATATATATATTTGTATTTAACTAGATTACCAGTAGAGCGTCAAAATATTAGCTCTATTGTGTGTTAACATCTCTCAATCAATAGCGCTTCTATTACAAGTTCAAAGTCGGATAACACGGGTGCGCTAAATCCCTAACATAATAGACTTCTATGGGAGTGCGCAATAAAATTCATGTCCGATATCGGTTGAGTGCTAAGCCGATGGAGCACAAAAAATATCTACTCAAGTAGTGGAATTCTTTATTTTTTTTTTTTATTTAATTAAACTTAAAGTGATAGTAAACTCACCTAACCAACTTTGTCCTAATATGACGTACAACCCAACATTAGTCTAATAGCCATACTCTAAACTCTAAATGCGATTTAGCATCAATATTTCTCCTTTGTACTTACGCTTCCACCAGCCCCCTTTTTGCAGTATTTCTTTTTTTTTCCCCTCACACGAATCTTAATCGGCTAATCAAAAGCAAAGCCATACGGCTCACTATAGTCTATATAAATCCTTACATGCATGCGTATAAGTATGTCAACCGGTGTCGTAGTTTAGCCAATCACATTCCACTAGTGTGATTGCCAGTATTGCACATGCACTATTAATTGAGGCACTCGAGAGCACATCTGGTAATAAGAATAGAGCGAGTGGGAGCGTTCTACACATAGTGACATGTAGATCAGGTGGAACTGCTCTACACCTCACTACAGTGCTGGAGAAAGCCGTGGAAGGAGAAGAGGAACGAACATGATTGACAGCAAGGAAAATATTAAAATAAAAAAAAGTATTTAGTGTGTTAAATAAAAAATAATGTGGTTATACATTATATAAGGAAACGTTTGGCACCTATCAGTAGTGGTACAGTTTACCATCACTTTAATTATAAAACGCTTTACACATAAACCTTTGACTCCTTTCTAGTTCCGTCCCTTTTTAATTCTGCCACAAAAACTTTTTTTCATGAATAAACCTTTGTTTCATAATTATTAAATGTAAATATAACTTAAAATCCCTTTATTTCCATAGCTTTTCATGTGTTTTGTTATGCAAGCGCTAATGGTTTACTTTAGTTCTCAACGAGAGCTAACTTTCACATTGGTATTTTGAATCGCGCTGGAGCACGAGACTTAACTCACTACTTGTAATACAAGCGCAGTGAGCACGCTTATAACCAACACTGAACTATCCATTAAATGCAAAGATTACTGTCAAGTTTAAAATATTTAGCCATCCACCTGGTATACCAGATTGTGTTATTCTTTGCACAAGATAACGCACCCAGTACTATCAATTTGCTCTCTACTTGTAATCTAGATCTATATGGGGATTTAATTTTGAGTTCAATGTCCCTTTAATCTTCCACAATAATCTTCGTCTCCTACCTCTTTTCCTTTTATTTAATTTCTGTATTCTCTTATTTTTTTCTTTACTTATTTTTTTTTCTTGTCTGAGTTTCCATCTCTCCCCTCATTTAATTTCTCTTTTTGATAATTTTGTTTTAGTTCTTTAGATTTTTTTTCCTTATTTTCTTTTAGCTTAAAGGGATAGTAAACCCAATTTTTTTTCTTTCTTTCTTGATTCAGATAGAGCATACATTTAGCCACCAATCAGCAAGTGCTACCCAAGTGCTGAACCAAAACTGGGCTAGCTCCTAAGCTTAGATTCCTGCCTTTTCAAATAAAGATACCAAGAGAACGAAGAAAAAATGATAATAGGAGTAAATTAGAAAGTTGTTTAAAATGGCTGCTCTATTTGAATCATGAAAGAAAAAATTGGGTTTAGTGTCCCTTTTAAGCCTTTTGAAGATCTCACCATATTCCACTTTTTTTCATTTGTTTCTTTGGTTTTTCTTTTCCATTTCACTCTCTTGCTCTCTATTTTTTTTCTTTCACTTCCTTTTTTCAGGTGGCCTCCTCACCTTCTGAGGGTGTCTTTACACTCCATTCTCCTGATACTGAAGCTTCGCACCAAGAAAATGTTTCCGTTCCCTCTACCTCCACATCTCCTCCTTCATCCCCTCCTCCTCTCCCTGCTAAATCGCATTCATCCCGTAAAATCCTGCAGGTAATCTGCTATGCTCCCCTCTCGCTCCCATTGTCCATCTCTGTTCTGGTTTCTGACCTTTGTAAATAGCTTTCTATTTATAAGTGTATATACAGCATATATAAATATGCATGCCGCTTTTGTTTAGAGGGAAATATTCTAGAATTTGTCCTGTTACTATGGGACACATTTGATATCTAGTTTTGAGCAACTTTTTGTTAGATCCTGAGACTTACAGTAATGGATTCTGGGGTTTAGACTGGTCCTAAGAATAAGAAAGTTTGGAATTCAGCCTGTGTCTCATACAGATGGATTCTGGGATTTAGTGACTCATTATGAGGGATATTGGAATTCAGCCTATGATTTATAAAGCCCAGAATTCCAGTCTTGCAGCTAATCACAGCTGTTGGCGAAATCCACTCATAAAATAAACAAGTATTCAAATTCCTCCCCTACACAGTTGTGTTCTAGACATTAGCAATATATCTGAGAACATATTTACATCAGATGTTTGTACAATCCTTTATCAGCATAAAAACTGCATTTTTCTGATAAATATTTCTTAATTTCTGAGATTGGCTCCCACGCTCACAAATAACGTTTCTTGGGGTTAAATGCAAAATGCTGGAGAGTGAAGACTGAAGTCATTAACATTCAACACAATAACCCCTTTAACTAACAAACCCACACTGCAATACTCCCCTGTTAACACTGTAAATGCAGATTCCCCACCAAAATATGCCTCATTAAACAACACGCTACCCATTTTTCTGCACTGTTGGGTGACAATCACACCCATCAAGACCCCCACCTAATGTAGAGGACCCCCATATCTAATGTAGCCCATACAGATAAATTAAAGTGATTCTTTTAAAGTTACATAAAAGTCCCTAATCACCATATGACCCATTACATGTTATTTCATTATAACAATTAGGTAAAATATTTACCATGCTGTGAAAAATGTCTTTTTGTTCCCTCATTTATTTCCACCAAAGAAACTGCAGGCTCTGATGCTTTCAACTGCCTACCAAGTGAGCTGTCCTGGGCACTACAACTTAATGCCCTGGATTGGCTGTAAGTGAGTCTAAACCCAGTCCAGAGCCGTTATGTAACTAATTCACAACAAAGTGCTTATCAAAGGCAGTGGAAAACACCGGACGCAGTAGTGGCTTCTGCACTTTTAGAAGGCATGTGTTTTATATGCCGTTTAAGTATGATTTATTGTGGAGCCTAAAGGGATTTATTGTGGTTCAACGACACCCAATAAACAGCATGAAGACCATTGTGATCACTTATTCTGAGATTGATTGCAGTGGCTTTTGTTGAAGGATTCAGTGAATCGGCTACAGTGAGAGATTATGGAATTCATCCTGTGGTTCAAAATGAAGGATTCTGAGATTCATAGTGCTCAGTGTAAACTTGTTTTAGGCTACTACCAAACTGATTGATCAGGTTACTTGTGCTTGTATTTCAGTTATCCTTTATAGTCATCACAGATATTCAAGCGTTTCCTTATCTGCTATCCTTGTTTTAGGAACCTGTTTGTTGTGAGAAATTTGTTTTGTGGAAGAGATATTTTCTGCTCTCAAACAAGCTCCTAAGGACAGGATTTTTTTGTATTCTTGTTGGATCTCTGAGAGCCGTCTTCTCCATGATTTGTCTTCTGGGCAGAAAAATCTCTTTTTATGAGTGATATTAGTCTAAATTTGGCAAACTTATGAAATTAGTTGTGCTCTCTGTTTTGTCTCCTGGGTGAACAGTCTTCTGTATGATGTTGTTGATCTTCTGTGTCAGTAAGTCCTCTCTTAGTCATCATGTAGTTTGGTCTCTTCTCCTCTTTCTTTTATATAAAATAATCTGCTCATTAAATATATTTTCCCTTTCCTCTAGATGTCCCGCTCCAGGACAGATATTGAAGGTGGTGGCACCCTCCCACGAATGAAGACTGTCTCTCCTGCCTCTTCACATTTCTCAGTTGCAACTTTGGGCCGTAGTGTGTCTCCAAAAGTAGGTGGACAATCTGCACCTGTTAGCTTATTTAAAGGGTCATTAAAGTTATTTTTTCTTTGCACCTAAAGGTGCATTTTAAGATTTATACGTAAACATGTTTTTTTCTTGAAAAATGTTTCTGTGCTAAAACAATAAATCAATATTTTGTGTTTTTATGCTCGTTGGTGTCTACCAGTAGAGCTGTTGGAATTGGCCTTATGAGCCAGTGAGCAGTCAGTTTGTGATGGAGCCCCCGGAAAAATGGGTGCTCTATCTATCCGCATCCATCCCCCTTTCACGGGCATCTGAGTTTTCACACAGAGGTCCAATTCTTCTGGGGGCCTCTTCTACTCTTTTATAGTTTTTAACACCATGCCAGTTGCCATACTGCCCAGCATTATGGTATGGTTTTTCATGTACATGATAATGTTCTGAGTTTAATGACCCTTTAATGCTTGGTAGAACTTTAGTG
Organism: Bombina bombina; assembly: GCF_027579735.1. NCBI lineage: Eukaryota > Metazoa > Chordata > Amphibia > Anura > Bombinatoridae > Bombina > Bombina bombina. The sequence goes on along the minus strand of NC_069506.1, from coordinate 271,174,965 downwards.
GTTAGACTCTGTTCCATGCTACACCATTTCCCTCCGTTGCAGTAATATTATTTTTTTGTGTTCTCAGAATGCTCCACTGGCACAAAATGGCGCTGGCAGCCTCTCCCGTGGACTAGCGGTAACATTACAAGATATCCAGAGCAAAAGGCAGCTTGCATTACAGCAAAAAGGTTAGTGGCTTCTTAGGCAGATACTACACGTCGTCCACCTCCCTCCTGCTTGCTTGCCACCACCATGTTTTTAGATGGTCCCTTACAGCAAGGTCTGCCTTAACCCATCTCTAAGACATCTAAGCCAACAGAGAGTCTTCTCAATATGGACCCTTTCCTAAAGAGTATATGTGATTTGCAAAAGTGAAACTAGATGACACTAGATAAAAGCACATTCCATGTGTAGAGATGATAAAATGTGGCTAAAGAGAGAGGGTTTTTTATTTATTAAAACAAACTTAAAGGGACAGTCTACTCCAAAATTGTTGTTGCTTAAAAAGATGATATATAATCCCCTTATTACCCATTCTGCAGTTTTACACAACCATCATGGTTATATTAATATACTTTTTACCTCTGTGGTTATCTTGTATCTAAGCCTCTGCAGACAGCCCCCTTGATCTCAGCGCTATTTAAAGATTTCCATTTTAGCCAATTATTGCTACTTCCTGCACAACTTTACAGGAGCGAGCACAATTTTATCTATATGGCACACATGAATTATCAGTGTCTTGTTGTGAAAAGCCAATACAAAAGCATGTGATAAGAGGCTTTATGTAATAACTTAGAAACAGGAAGAAATTTAGAGGTTTAAATGTTATAAAGTATATTAATATAACAATGTTGATTGTGCGGAGCTGGGGAATGGGTATTAAAGATATCTTTTTAAACATTAACAATTTTGGTGTGGACTGTCCCTTTAAGTGTCCATTCAAAAACATACATCAAAGATGTTTTAGGGAAGCTGCAACAATCCAAAAGCGGTAACTAGTTTGTAACAGCTTCCCCTACTGGTCAAAGTAATAACCACAGTCTTAATGTGTTAAAACGAGCACTAGGGATCTGCGAACGTTTTGCAAATTTGAAAAATTAAACGAATTTTAACACCTTTGTTCGTTCATTTCAAATGTTTGTACAACAGTCTAACATTCGTTTAACATAATGGTATTTCTAATGCTATCTTTAAATGTAATAGTCAATTTTAAAATGTTTCTAATTTGAATATTGCATAATTTTAAGCGAATTAAAGGGACAGTATACACTCATTTTCATATAACTGCATGTAATAGACACTACTATAAAGAATAATATGCACAGATACTGATATAAAAATTCAGTATAAAACTGTTTAAAAACTTACTTAGAAGCTGTCAGTTTACCTCTGTTGAAAAGGTAGCTGGAAAGCCCACTGCAAGTGGCAAATAAGACACTCCCCCCCTCCCCCTTCTTTTGCATATGAAAAGACCCTTTACACAAACAGGAGCAAGCTGGAATAGGTAGTCGAGCGTATTCACATAAAACTTTGGAGCTTGGTTAGGAGTCTGAAAATCAGAGCAATGTTATTTAAAAATAAGCAAAACTATACATTAATTAAAAAAAACAACTTTATGGGCTATATAAATAGATTATCTACAAAACATTTATGCAAAGAAAAAATGAGTGTATAATGTCCCTTTAAGGCAATATTTCCATAAGAAAAATTTGAATAAATATATTTGTTATAGCACAGTATTTCTGATGCTCTCTTTAAATGTAATATTTGATTTATGCAATATTTGAAATAGAAAAATTCTAATCAATATAATTGTATCAGTTTACTAAATTCCCTTCCAAATAAACTATTGAACTTCTGAATAGTATTTGTTAAATCGAATGTTACATTTAAAATTTAGATTGTGGATATTTAATCTTATTATGAACATTAGAAAATAAAAGTAATCTATGAAGACCAGAAATAACATTAGATTACTGAATTTTAATGGATTTTTGTTCATATCAACATTCCATTGTCCAAAACGAATGTCCACAGGACTGTTTGTTCTACCAAATGAGTTACTCATCCCCAATAAGCACCTTTTCGCCTCTGATTTCTGGAATAGAAGTATGAATCTGATTTACTCTTTAGAAGCCTTCCTCTGTAAGTGCCTTATAATGGTTTTATTCCATGCTCTCAGTGGCGACTAAATACTATAGATAATATTTTTTCTTTTGTCTATTTCAAGATTCCATATGTTTGCTTTATTTATATACTAGTAGTGTATATGCAGAATGTTTAGATATATGACGTTTTCACAACTAAATGTTTTGACTTTGTTGCCTTTTATAGCAGAAAGCAGATGTTTTTTATTCTGCACTATATAGCACCAGCATTAATTATTATTATTATTATCATTATACTTTATTTATGAAGCGCCAACATATTCTGCAGCGCTGCCCATGGATATAATTAATTTAAATAAAACAATACAAGACTTGTAAGAGACAGGACAAAATTTACAAACACATACAGGAGGTGAGGATTGCAAGATTGAGAAAGATGTTAATGCAGAGTTAGATGAGGGAAATGTTGTTAGGTAAGAGAAATTAATTTATTGTTGAGTTGGGTGGTAGGCTTCTCTGAAAAAAAAAGTTAGGGCAAAGACTGACAGCACGAGGGAGAGTGTTCCAGAGGGTATGTGCTGCACGACAGAAGTCCCGCAGTCTAGGATGAGAGGAGGTGATAGTCGCAGAAGCAAGGAGCAGGTCATTGTTGGATCTTAGTGGGCGGGCTGGAGTATACTTGTTGATTAGAGAGGATAGGTAGAGGGGAGCGGTGTTCGTGAGCGCTTTGTAAGCAAGGGTGAGAGTTTTGAATTTAAACTGTGTGTGTGTATATATATATATATATATATACAGGTAGCCCTCAGTTTACGCCGGGGTTAGGTTCCAGAAGGAATGGTTGTAAATTGAAACCGTTGTAAATTGAAACCCAGTTTATAATGCAAGTCAATGGGAAGTGAGGAAGTTAGGTTCCAGGCCCCTCTCAAAATTGTCATAAGTAACACCTAATACATTATTTTTAAAACTTTGAAATGAAGACTTTAAATGCTAAACAGCATTATAAACCTAATAAAATAATCACACATCACAGAATATATAATTAAACTAAGTTAAATGAACAAAAACATTTGCTAAACAGCATTATAAGCCTAATAAAATAATCACACAACACAGACTTCACTTGCATTTTTCTGCAAACAGTTCTTTCTATGCATTCCAATCTGGACTGATTTATAGACAGGAAGATCTTGTTCCTTTGAAATCTGCTTGATAGCTCAGGTCTGGTTAAACAGATTAATTTCAGCTTGCTTGTCTTTGCTGCAACACAAGCGGACAGCTCCACCTACTGGCTATTTTAATAAATGCACAGCTTCTCAATGCTTTTCAATAGCAGTCACATGACTGGAAAAAAAGGTTGTTATTCTGAAACGGTGTAAATTGAACCGTTGTAAAACGAGGGCCACCTGTGTATATATATATATATATATATATAAAAATAAATTTGTCTTTAAGAAATGTCTACTTTTTAGTGAGAACTGTAATCCCTATCTGGGCACTTCCACCCTAAAGTTCAAAGGAAAATAGTTTTTTTTACTTAATTTCAATATATAATTGTTTTATTGTATAAATCATGGTGGGGATAATAGCTCTAGAGAAATGGGCTGTAATATTCTAAAGGTTTAGGACTATAGCAAGTATTTCATGATTGCTGAGACTTCAAAGTGATTTCTTTGGTAACCAGTATCTTATATCTCAATACAGTTCCTTCTAAGTTGTATTTCGCTTACAAGTCCATGTGTTTCTGAGTATTTCTGTACAAGTAGTGGTGGTTATTTTTTGCCGCTTTTGCTGCCTTGTGCATTTTGCTGGATACTCCTCCTTTTTTTGTAGCTCTCCAGAATAAACCTTTAGCTTTTGTAAATTGGATATATAGAAGCTGAACATTTTTTGTTAGTCGTATATAACTCCTGCTTTGTACCTATGTGCTATATTCTTATGGGAATCCTGGTGTTTATTACCTGGCATTCAATGAGTTAATGTGTCTTTATATGTCGGTCAGACAATATACCTTATATGGTTCAGTTATCCAGTTTAGGCACTTTTCACCAGCTATGTCCTTCAGCTGTAGTGTATTTAGTAGTTAAAGGGATATTAAACCAAAAAAAATTATTTCATGATTCAGATAGAGCTTGCAATTTTAAGCAACTTTCTAATTTACTCCTATTATCAATTTTTTTTTTATAAATTCTCTTGGTATCTTTATTGTAAAAAGGAGAAATGTAAAGCTTAGGAGGCAGACTATTTTTGGTTCAGCACATGGGTAGCGCTTGCTGATTGGTGGCTACATTTACATCCACAGTGCAGCCTACATCTTGACATGGATTTTGCTTTTGTTTTCTCTCATTCATTGTGTTCATATTCTTCCTTCATGCAAGCTCCATAATTATTTCTGACTCCCTCCAAAATGTGTTGATTTTGTTGGCGAGTACCTCCCATAACATTATGAAAGTGGGGGTTTTTTATGTTTAAATTCGTTTTTTTATTAAGTTCTATAAGTTAAGTTCTATAATATAACAAAATATATAGAAACATACAAACTTGTCTCAACTGTACGGCAGTTATTTGTTCCATATATACCAGACATTATTTTTATATACATGTTGACACAAAGTACAATTGGAATAATTGAGTGTAACAAACTAAATATCCACCAGATGGCGGAAATCTGAAATTCTATGTATAAGAAGTATAATACCAAAATTATCCATGTGATGGCAGTGTTTTCAAACAGGTTGTGAATTATTGAATGTTTGTAAAGGGTATACAAGGTGAAAATCTGTATGTGTGCATTCAGACATGATTAAAGGGACATTAAACACTATGTGATGGTAATATAAAATGATATATTATATATATATATATATATATAAATGCAATATACATTCATTATTTAATTTAGTCTCCTTTTCCTTTAATTAATTAAGTGCAGAACGCTGTTATATTCCACACAGCCATTGGTTGCACACTCTAGGGACCTTTTTATACCTTTCCCTAATTGGCCACAGCAGAGAAGGTAACCTAGGTTATAACATGGCAGCGCCCATTGTTTATAGACATTATGGGGCCTATTTAACAAAGGTCTTACGGACCTGATCCGACATTGCGTATAATGTCCGACAGACCTCGCTGAATGCCGAGAGCAATACGCTGTCCGTATTCAGCATTGCACCAGCAGCTCTTGTGAGCTGCTGGTGCAACGCCGCCCCCTTCAGATTCGCAGCCAATCGTCCGCTAGCAGGGGGATGTCAATCAACCCGATCGTATTCAATCGGGTTGAATTGCAGCGATGGAGGAGGTGTGAGGGCTCGCCAGAAACACAGGCCCTCATGCTCCATCCGGAGCTTGATAAATGGGCCCTTAAGACTTAACACTTATTTTGTCAGTATTTAAACAGCTAATGAGACTTTAAAAAATACATCTGCATGTTATTCTCATACTAATCTTTTCTTTGAATGCATCATTCTATCTGGCATTTATATGGTGTTTAATGTCCCTTTAAGGGTCTATAGCAGAGCCGAAACGTCGTTCACACGCCTAGGACCCTGATGTATTGAATAAAGTCCCATTTTAAACATATGTAATCTGAAGTAAAGTAAAAGAATACAGAGGGGTGACTCCTAGTGAAGGTAAGGTGATTACCTGCCTGAGGAAACAGCGTGGTTAGCGCTGAGAAACGCGTAGCGTGTTATACTAATAAAATTGATTCATTTTTATCTGCAAAATTGTTTTTATATTTTTTTGATATACTGGAGTCTCCGTTCCTTCATTGATTGCCAAAAGAATTTGGAGCAGCAAACAACCCTGGTTATAATGTGCGCTGGGCCACTATAATATACCCAGCAGGCTACAATTGCACTATAGTGTGCTTTACACTTTGTGAGTATCCATCTGTTGGGAACAGAAAGTGGGTTTAATCTAACTTACTCACCTGCACTAGGAGTCGCCCTATGTATTCTTTTACTTTTCAGATTACATAAAATAACATTCTTCAGGAGGAGCTGCCCTTGCACTGGTGCACAGTCAACTGGGACACTGCAGAGTTCCCAGACCGTTTACCTAGGCATTATTTTTGCCTCTAAAATTTGTGAGTATAACTTTTTCTGATAAGAATTGCCTTATTACATATTGGCTACACTAGGAGGCGCCCTTTCTTTTCTTTTCATTTTAAACATATGGAGGCTGGAGTTCGAGTTTGATTTTAACTTGTTGAATCACCATTATGAGCAAAGAGAAATGCTAATCTTCCTTTTCACCTTGATTTCACTCATTTTATCACAAAATTGCAGTGTAAACCCATTGCTAGTGATATTTTAGATGGAGTTAAATTCATTAGTTGTAATGAAGATGCGGTATAACTTACTATTTATTATAGATATGAAATTCAAATTCCCTGTGCTCTGCCTCCCACTTCAAATGTAAATTTTTCTGTGAGCTAACGGTTTGAATTGTTGTCCAATCAGATATTTCCCCATATGGCACTTTTGTTGTACCTAGAGCACTGATTGGAGAACAATGCAAACCGTTAGCTTGCAGAAACATACACCTAGATTACGAGTCTTGCGTTAGGGTTAAAAAGCAGCGTTAAGTGGTCCTAATGCTGCTTTTTTCCTAACGCTGGTATTACGAGTCTTGATATGACAGGCTCACCACTCACTTTTTTGGCCAGAGTCGTTAATACCGCAAATCCACTTACATAAATTGCGTATACTATATTTTCAATGGGACTTGCATAACGCCGGTATTACGAGTGAGCGGTACAGCCTCTCCTGTCAAGACTGGTATCGCATTTAAAAGTCAGTATTTAAGAGTTTTATGGGCTAACGCCGTAGCATAAAACTCTTAACTAAAGTGCTAAAAAGTACACTAACACCCATAAACTACCTATTAACCCCTAAACCGAGCCCCCCCCCCCCCACATCGCAAACACTCAAAAAAAAAATGTAACCCCTAATCTGCCAAACCGGACATCGCAGCCTCTATAAAATACTTATTAACCCCTAAACCGCCGCCCTACCGCATTGCAAACACTAGTTAAATTTTATTAACCCATAATCTGCCGTCCCTAACATCGCCGACACCTACCTACATTTATTAACCCCTAATCTGCCGCCCACAACGTCGTTGCCACTGTATTAAATTTATTAACCCCTAAATCTAAGTCTAACCCTAACCCTAACACCCCCCTAACAAATATAATTTAAATTAATCTAAATAAAATAACTACAATTCACTACATTTTTCCTATTTAAAACTAAATACTTACCTATAAAATAAACCCTAAGATAGCTACAATATAACTAATAGTTAATTGTAGCTATCTTAGGTTTTTTTTTTTTTTTACAGGCAACTTTGTATTTATTTTAACTAGGTACAATAGTTATTAAATAGTTATTAACTATTTAAAAGCTACCTAGTTAAAATAAATTCAAATTTACTTGTAAAATAAATTCTAACCTAAGTTACAATAACACCACACTATAATTAAATTAATTACCTAAACTAACTACAATTAAATACAATTGAAAAAAAAATATCTAAAGTACGAAAAAAACAAACACTAAATTATAGAAAATAATAAAATAATTACAAGTTTT